>NC_133201.1:49278075-49338075 GCF_958299795.1 Porites lutea | reverse complement strand
AACTTCTGAAGTCAGAAAGAGAAAGGAGCAGAGAAAAAAATCAAAGAACAGGAGATTGAACGCTTCAAATAACAGACGAAAAAGAGCTTGCATTATATTTAGATCCTTGGGATGAGAGCCTGTTGAACTTTGTTATGAGCCAGATTTATATGGAATTCAGCAAATCGATTCAGTCGCTGAAGAAACATTACTTTTATTCACATCAAAAAACCGACAAAGCTTGTCTACGAGATCTGTTTGATTCCCATTGTTTTATGGGGGAGGCTGAAAAACAAGTTCATGATTTTTGCTTTACTTAGGATCAGCTCAATTAATTAGAAGACGGGTTAAAATTGATCAGTTGTGAATTTGCTTTTCATTTTGACGGAGTATTTTCAATAATCGTTTAAGAGCTGTTCGTATTGATATTTGTTACAGTCTATCATGATGTCTGTATTGAGAATCTTTTATTGTTTAATTTTATTTAAATTTCGAATAAAACTTAAGGGCCCCCCCGTCAAATGAGTGATTTTACTTTGAGCCCCCCTATCTTGGCAGCAATTTTATGTAATGCCCCCCCCCCCTCTAGTTTTTCAGCCCCCCTTCTGATAATTATTGCACAGTCCCTAATAAGTCGCTCCTATAGCCAATCGCAAAAGACTTCTCAGGCATTGATATGAGTTAAGCGGGGGAGAGGGGTTTCTTGTGAAATGCCACAACGTTATCGAGCGATAGAATCGTAGCCAACAAGTACAGAAGTTCGTAAAAATCAAAGGCGGTAAAAAAAGAAACAAACCTCGTGTTTTTGTTGAAGAAGAACCCATTAGTTTAGTCTAGACTCTTGTTTTCATAATTTCCCAGTTTTTGTTCGATCGAAAAGCGAATGTTATAAAAACTTCATGTTTTATGCATAGTTGATGAATATGCACTTATTTTTACCTCATATTTACCTGCTAAGCCTGAGTTTAATTGCTTGAAGGCAGCTGCTCGAGTTTAACTGCCAAATTGTCCACTTTATGATCGTATTGCCAAAGATAACATTTCACACACCTATATTTAGTGTAATTAGCATCAAGCACGTATTTTCAACTATATTTTCAACAGTCCTGGAGCAGTTTAGAGAGGAACGACAGAACTACAACTGGTGATAAATTGATAATATTCATAGATGAAAAACTTTCCCACACTCTAGATCGCAAAAGCATGATCACTGTTCCTCAGCAGCAGAAAATTTCCTCGTGGCCGAAAAGCCACATTAATAGATGCTTAGTTACTATACTCCTTGACGTTGTATTTTTACCATTTATTTGACACAAATTTTCTGAACATACGTTTTGAAATGGGAGTTTTGAACACATTAAAATACACTAACAGCTCTTCCATCTATTCTAGTGAAGAATAAATAATAATAATAATAACATAATAATAACTTGTTAATAATAAAAACGAACAATCCTGATATGTACCGTCAAGAAATGAAAATGCAAGCAGCAGAAGTTTTAGAACAGATGATTTCCTTTAGCCTTATTCGATTGTCCTTTTATGTTTAGAATTTGGTTGATGCTCTTCAGTGGAGGCATGTGTGGCCGAGTGGTTAACACCTCGAACTCCGGGGTTCAAGCCTCGCCCGTCTCGTTGTTTCCTTAGACAACTGAACATCACTATCCACTTTGTCTTTCTTCAGCCAGGTGTATAAATGGGTAACGGCGACATACAGCTGGGGGTAACCCTGAGATGGACTAGCATTCCGTCCAGAGGGGAGAAGCAATTCTTCTAAACATGCTTCATGCTGAGGAAACCGGAATAAGCTCCGGCCGTTTGGACCTTTAGCTCGTGCACGCCTCAACCATACGTTACCTTTAGTAGTCGCTGCATGATAAATTAACTAAGGGATATTTTATCAGGATTCAATGTTAGCTATCACAAAGATCCATTTATTAGTTATTTAAATTTACACTGCAACTTCAACGTCTAAAATAGTGATCAAAAGAAAACCTTCTCCTTTCTTGAATCCTTTGAAATGAAACATGTATTTCTTATGCGAATCATTACGCTTCCTCGGAAATCGATCTAAAACTTCCGTTCGTCGTGATCGTGGTCTAAATTTTAAGGAAATTACTTATCTATCCTCCTTATTAATGGCGTTTTTAGCTAGTGTGTTAGTTTTTCCTTGTCGTAGATCGAATTTAAGTAGTTGATGATTTTTAAATGAAACAAAGATGACAAAAAAAAAATAATAATAATGATGGTATGGAATATCTCCTAGTTATTCTTATTTAATAAGTGTATAAGTTAAGATTGATATCAGCCTGTGTAGCAAGCGTTTCTTGTGCGGTCCATGAGCAAAGAACGAGGAACGAGAGTCAACTGCCGCGCGAAAAATGGGGCAAGTAAAAGGGCGGGGAGGGGGTGGAGAGGAAAAGAAGGAAACTTCCCCTCCCTCTCCCCCTCTTTCATTTTTTAGCTCTCGTTTCATTTCTCGCACGGTAAAAAGCAAAAATCCCCTTCCTCGGTTTCTTTGCTCCGAAACTAAACGGAAACGCTTGCTACGCAGGCTAGATTAGAGAGTTTTAGATCCGAGTTCACCGCGAACCTCTAACCGCGGTTTGCGGTTACCTGTTTGCGGTTCGACGTTCAAACATAATTCGATTTAGATTGGCGGTGGATTAGATTACGGCCGCCACTTTGAATCAGCAGCCATGAATGGCACTTGTTTTCAAGATCCAATAGGATTTATCAAATTTAGCATCTCGTCCGAATTTGTGCCTCGGATGAAGACTTACTCCACAAGATTTTTGTATCATTACGTGGGATAAAACAAGAATTATACGCTAAAGGCTTTCAGGTAAATGACATACTCCCCACGTTGAAAACGCACGTCGTAAACCTCAAACGTGACGCGAAAGACTTGTCACGTGACCTCCAGCGGTTAGAGGTTCGCAGTAAACTCGAATCTAAAACTCTCTATTGACATCTACTGTTGTAACCTCTGTCGTCTGGCACGTATTGCCTTCTGTGGAAAGACGTATCCTTCCTGAATTTGCCGCTTACCAAATAATCACTTCATTAAAATATGGAAGCTTAAAGGGTTCAGGAGTAAATAGTCTGCACCATTCCATATGAAACAACATCTGCACATCGACTAACTGACACGATTTTGAAACTGTAATTTTAGTACCTTTCTCTCTGTTATTGTTTAAATTTTGTTCAAACGAACGCTTCTTGGCTCACTTAATAAGCGCCGCTCTATGATATTATGTTTGTATTAGATGCTCTCGCTAATAAACATCCTTTTCTAGACGGCCCCATGAAAATTATTTCTCGAAAATTACTAGAAGTTAGCAAAAAGGAGCAAAATCATTCAAATTATTCAGCTGCCTGCTTGATTAACAAGACTTTGAGCATTGCATCTTGTTCAGTGTTTCAAAGTTCCATATAAAAGTACGAATTGATTAGAGATGACAACACCTTGACCCAGAACTAGGATTCTGATATAGAAGTTGAGATTTGAACCAGCGCGGATAAGGATCTCTAGACGACCTACCTGGGCGGTAGCAATTGATAGACAGGATATTCCGCTATTCAAAAGCTCTCTTAACATTTTCGCCGAAAGCATTTCGTTTTGAAAATTAGGTTGCTACATAAATGACAATAAACTGCCATCTTTTAAACGACTCTTGGAACCCTAAAATTATTAAACGTCCTGGGCGACTATGAGATCATTTACGGTAGTAAAGCGGGTGGGTTTTCTGGTCATTATATATAAATGAAGTGCCACAACGTTATCGAAAAAGAGAACTGTAGCCAACAAGTACTGAAGTTTGCAACAATTAAAACTGAGCAGTCAAAGGAGTCTGAACAAGCCCTTGTCAGAAGAATCTGCTAGTTTCTCTTTGCCGACAGCTTGATCGAGAAGTAAATGTTATCAAAACTTCATATTTTATGCACACTTGATAATATGCACTTATTTAAATAGACATATGACCACCTTTTTTTAATCGTTGTCACATTTAAGGGAAGGTATCCGTTTCTTTAATTTAGTTATCCATCCAATGGGAAATTCCAGTTTTACGGCCCGGGAGGTGGAGGTTCTTCGGATTTCAAGTGACGGGGATGATGAAAGGATTTGTTCTTTGGTTTGAAATTTTCGATTCCGGGATTTTTTTGGGTTGGAAAATTTGGCAAGTATTTTTTTGGGTGGCTTGATTTTTGGGGTATTCGCGTTGTTTTGCGGCTGTTTTAATTTTTAACACATTATATTGCATCTGTTTCACAAAACCAGGTAATAAGGTTCAGAAATTCGGCATGGGAATTTTTGGGGGTTAGTTTTTGGTCTAGGGATTTTTTTGGGTTTGATTTTTGTCCCCGTTCGATCATTCCCGTCACTTGAGATCCGTAGTACCCCGCCTGGGTTTTACGGCTAGCGCACGTCTTCTAAATTTCGTGACATTTAAGAATATACTACAGCAGCCCAGGCTGTTTTCACTACTAAGGAGACTGAGAAAGCTAGGCACCCTGCGAAAAACAACCAGACGAGGTCGACGTTTAGTAACAAAACAGAGCAAAAGTACTAAAAAGTACTACATCAAAAGTTTCTTACAAATAAGAAATTCAACCACTATTAGAACGATATTCAAAAAGAACAGGAAACGATGTAGAAGTACGTTTATCGTTTGCTGCAGGATGTAGAAGGATGTAGACAATTCGGATGAAATTGCTGATCTTTCGTTTAATAAATTGACCTAAGACTTATGCATGGTGGGTGGGTGGGGGTCTTTACTTCAATACAATTCCGAGAAGTCTTGAGCTTAATCAGCGATTTGGCGGTGAAGTATCAGACTATGAGTAGTGAAATGATTACTTTAGCTTTGCAGCTAGATTTCACAAGTCAACACTCAGCGAGCCAGGCTGTTATCTACAGCGCAGAACTTAGCAAGAGAACCAGAGACACTCGCTCTTAATCCTCGTCTTCTTCATCACTAAAGTAAGAATTCTTTACTATTTTTCGTTTTCTCGAATTAGTGCCCTCACTTGAGCTGGACGCACCAGGATTGTTTGAGTCTTCACGAGAAGACATTCTGGCGCACTCGTCGATGACAGCACTTAAACTAAATTCATATGGGTCTTCACCACCATCCTCTTCTTCTTCCTCTTCTTCTTCCTCGTCGTCCCTGCAAGAATAGGAAAGTAACTTCTTTGACATGATTTTGCCCTGTAGCCTCTTCCAGACTCTTAAGAGCCCGTTCGCTTGACTGTATTCCGGAATAAGAATACACGGAATTATCTAAAATCTTTTGTTATGGCTTCAATTGCATGGTAAAATTCAGAAATTTGGTGGAAATAAATAGTTTAGATGATGGTAGCATTCCGATGAACAAAAAATTCTCGGTCGAAGAGATTTGCCACAACTTTCGCGCATTCTTTTTCCGCAACACGATCCATCATGGCTCTCACTAAGTTAGCCGAGGCGCTTTCCTGCCTTTTCGCTTGTCCCGATGAACTGCCGACAGACTGAAACAGGCTATTTGCTCTACGATTGGTCGAAAAATCTCGCCCACCTTCTGAACCAATCAAAAGTAAAACCAAAATTAATCGATACTTGCTCGCACAATTTTTCCTGCACTTGACGCCGAACACATACGCTCACTTTGAGATCTGATTGGTTCGTTAGATTGACAATCTCTTCGTATCACGATTGGTAATCTACCTTTCTGCAAACAGAATGCTGTGTTACATATGTTAAGTTATTTTTTGGGGTTTTAAGTAGCGATCATTTTCCGGGACTAACTTCTCACCTTTGTTCCTGTTTTTTCCTCTTCTTTTGTTTCTTTGGAGGAGGCTCTCGATCACCGAGCATGTTCTTTGGACACTGGTAACTCAAATGGCCATATTCCTATAATGAATTAACGAAAGATACAAATTGGATGAAAGCTGTTCAAGAAACGTCACTCTGTAAAAATGCTGAAAAACAAATAGTACCATGTGAAAGTGTTGCCAAAGAGGTTTCATTTGAATGGTAACACCATAGGATTTCATCCACAGACTCAAAAGTTAGAACTACATACTAAACAAATAGTACCATGTGACAGTACTGCTGAAGAGGTTTCATTTGAATGGTGACGCCATAAGATTTCATCCACAGACTCAACAGTTAGAACTTTATACTAAATAAATAGTACCATGTGAAAGTTCAGCCAAAGATGTTTCAAATGAATGGTCGCACCACAGGATTTCGTCCACAGACTCGAAAGTATTATCGGACACGACTCCTTCAAAAAAATTGACTGTCCCGAAGGAGGCTGGGAAATGACAAGGCGCCTTGCTGCAGGTTGTTGGTTGACACATCGAGACACAACATTACAGTGTTTTTTTGGTTGTTTGTTTTTGTTTTCTTTTTTCGCAAAATTAGCAAACACGTTTTCTCCAAAGCGAAGGGGAACGCTTTTGCGTTTGTCCACCAACATGGACGCCGCTACGTCAACTGAAAACCAGTAATCCAGGCACTTAGTAATCGTTACATGCATGTTTTCTCTCAGTTGATTTATTTATTTTTTAAATTAAACTGTACCTGTATCTCAGTAGTGTGCGAAGAAAACGTTTTTTGATTCATTTTCATTCGCACTGTAGCATGACCTTCCTGCGAGCATTATAATTCCGAATAAAGCATAGAATATATGAAACTTGTTCTGATAAATCAAAGCGTGGAAGCCGCCTCGTCCCCAGTCGCTCGCGATCACTTTTTAAGGAACATTTGAGGTATTAATTAAGGAGAGCGGGCCGGGGCGAAAGGAGTAGTGATGGGCTCGCTCTGATGTCGTTCCCATCATACCACACTCGTGCTTCTCGCTCGTTCCATGCTCCCCACTAAGCGTTGGGAACTGGACCCTGTTGAGGAGGCAGGCGTATAAGTCTCCCTAAGCAAGCCATGAAACTCGATAGGACACGCACATAACGTTATAGAACGCGTGGATCACATTGTTACAATGATTCCCTTCTACTAGTAGCAATCAAAGCGCAGCGCTTGAACATTCTAGAAGGCGCTCCACAACTCGACAGTCAGGGTTCCCACAGACGGGCCCAAAGACAACCCTTTTTTTCAAGGCTTAACTTGGCTTTTAGAGACTCAGGCCACGATTGCGATCTAAATCAGTGGAAAAATGATATTCACACGTATACAGATATATACCGGCTAACAAGTTTTGCTTTTCCCGCAAAGACAAGGCAATTATATCCACTCAAGGTGTTTGTAGTTTAAGTTAGTCAATATACAGGTGAATTTGCAGTACTGACGTCAAACAGCCAATTAGTGGTCGTTAGGTTCATAGACTTCAGGAAACGTAGAATTTAGAGATTCCTGTAACTGAGTTACTCTGCCTCTACTCTTCGAAATCCAAATTCAGGACTTCGCAAGGGCCTCTTAGAACCTTGCAATGATTCATTTCATTACTCAATGACTTTTAAAGATTGCAAGGATGTTTTAAAGGCCTTGGGAAAAAGAATATTCGGAGACACGATACAATCGAGGAAAATATAGGAGCCTTGTGGTCATCACGAATATTGAAACACAAAGAAACAACAAATACTGTCCGCCAAAATAAAATTACTTAAATTTTTTTCGATTCTAATGAATAACAGTTTGGATCCTTATCTTACAATGTTAGAATACCACACGAGTGTTAGTCAGGGAATGTCTCATTGTTTTTTTCCACTGATCAAGATCATGAACAATATATCATTAATCTTAAAAGCAATCTTAATTACTGGAGACGAGGGGCCCAATGAATATTGCACTCTTTCTTTTTTATGAGAATCAGTATTTCATAAGAACATCGAGGCTGAAATTTGCGAAAATTTAAGAATATTTTAAGAATAAACCTGAGGCTGAAATTGTGAAAAGAATATAATTTCGTGCGTTGAAAATCTGTAAATACAATACAATGATGTGTTTTTACTTAACTGTATAAAATTATTCCTTTCTCTAACCGGCAAAACTAGCCAACAAACGGAACACTCTTCACTAGCGATAGCCAAATGTTCAATGATGAGCGGCAGATGTAATGTATTTGCGCAGTACAAAATATGTACAATGCAAAAGACATGAACGAAACCGCAAAATTTTTCACGATAAATTCTTTCTTTTTTAAATAACAAATCTAGAAGACAAGTAAAACAAAAAGCCATATGTTCGATGCAAATAAAGTATCATATCAGGCTTTATTGCCTACAGTCTGGCTATAATTAAGAATATTACAAGAACATTTTCAGCCTAAAATCGGCAGAAAAATAGGAATATTCAGCCTGGGTCAGAAAAACAATATTCTTATAAAAAAGAAAGAGTGTATCGTAGGGCTAACATTAGAGTTAACTCAGTTAAAAAGGGGAGCCTCAGCGACGCTAGTCCTCAGAGATGACTGACAACAGTCTTTGACAAATACAGCAATAGAAACTGAATGGGTTCTCTGTTTCCCTTAAAGGGGTTGTGTCGCTGTTGGCTACCACAGTCGAACCTCCGCTAACGACCACCTTTTTTCGTCCCGCCGGACAAAAAATCCATACATTGACTCTTGTTTAAAACCTCTCTACAACGGCCACTTTTTTGTGTCCCCAAGGTGGCCGTTGTTATTTGCTAACAATGCCCGTTACGCGTCCTTATTCGCCATAAAACTTGAGGAATTACTTGTGAATATTCCTCCAAAAGCATCATATCAAACGTTACAAACAAAGAAACTGAACTTTGAAAAACTGTTAGGGTAACAAGTTTTCAAACACCATAATTGTAATCCGTTTCAATCTTTTTCAAGTTTGTTCATTCGTTCCTTTTGTATTTGTTGGTTTATGTTTCACTCAGTTTTGTGACATCTCTCACGTTTTAAATTTTGATTTATTTGTGACACAGTTTCTTGAACTACGCTGCCAAAAACGCATAAAAATCAGTTAAAATTACCACAACAGCAGTAGTATTGTTCTGAACTTAGAATTATGTGTGTCAGTAGAAGATGATATAATATAATGCGGACTGCAGCCGTTTTGAGTGATGATGAATTTACACAAAAATTCAGTGAAGCTAAAACTACTGGCCACTACCAATACAGAGATATTGGAGACAGACACCAACTAGTTTCCCTCGCAACCGCTTTTATCTCGTCACGCAACGCTCCTAGGGGAGGAGCATTGCGTGACGAGACAGAAACGGCAGCGGGGGAAACTACAAGTTAACTGGTCCATGATCACTGCCCCGCGTACCAAGTCACAGAAGATCGCGTACAAATCACGCACTCTCTCCTCCGCAGACGTAAATGACACAAACCTGTGTCTCTCGGAGAAAAAGTCGAAAGTAGCTTCTCATGCGTTCCGCGCTTGCCACACTTTATTGGAGTCTGTGCGTGTTTTGTGCACTGTTTGAAAAACTTTATTAATATACCTCCACCATTATAAGGGACACATTAACAAGAGCGTTACTTAATTTACTTTTAGAGGAAAGAATTGTAACATCACAAAATTCCAACCTGGAAATTATGGATGATTGGTTGGCATATTCGGAGACACTTACCCCACACTCGTAACATGTGGATTTGTCTGGATAATTCTTCCTTCTGATAAACTCTGTGGCTCGTCCGTTATCGTTTGCGATGCAGCATTTTATCGTACGACCAAACATCTAAGAGAAACGAAGAGCTAACTTCAGCAAAACAAAGTTACAGTAACATGACATATAAATGTAAGAGCCAATTGCAAAGAACGGCGGAGAAACAAACTTCAAACGTTTTCAACATTTTCGTTTATAGGTCCAACTTATAAGTCCAACTTTTAAGTTGTTTTTGTTTTTGTTTATCCAAAATATAAAGCGCAAACAGAGCAAATTCAATACGGGCATTTGCATATGCATATTAATTAATGTGTGATCGATAGACTTGTATTTAGGCTTGAAGAAGAAGTAACAATCCTTGGTAGGTAAACAGAGTTATATATGGTGGCGAGTAGACTTATCTTGGTGGCGACGGATAACCACGAAACCAATAATACCTGTTTTCTGTTTATTGCTGTTACTGCCTTGTGGGCCATCTGTCGATCCAAAAACAGCACAAATGCCACACCTTTACTTTCTCTTGTATCCTTGTCTCTCAGAATGGTAACCCTTGAAGAAAAAACAAACAAACAAACAAACAAATACAAAAAGGTATGTAAACAACAACAGAAAGGAACGGAGAATAATGATGTACATGTATCTGTTTTACAGATAAACAATTTACATAAAGCTCTTGAATTGGATTCTACCACAGGCAATAGAGACCTTAAGATCCGACGACCGGCGACCGCAATGAGAACGTCACAAAAGCAATAGGTTTAATAACCAAAACAACAACTTTGCACGTGCATCACGATTTTTGTACATTTCTTTGCAGTCACTGCACGACTACAACGTGAAAATGCCTAATTTCACGTTGTACAGAGGAAGAACACAAGCGACTACGAAATTTCCTCCCTCTTTCTGAACTTGGATATTGATGGATGTGGTTCTTAGGAATTTAACGTTAGAAGGGTTCGCCTACATAAGACAAAGTTAGTGACTTGGAGTAATCGCGATGAAGATTGAAAGAATGCTACTGATTCACTTTTTCAGCGACGTTTCCTCTGCTGTCGCCGTCCTCGGATCTAAAGGTCCCTGTCTGGTTTCCCTGTAACCCCTTAATTCAACGTTAATATTAGCTTGCGTTTTCTCCACACTCCTGGTCACTTTAGAAAAAAGAGGGAAACCGGACCAAACGAACTTTTCACGAAGACTTCGGGAAGTTTTACTCAGGACAGGTTAAAAAAAATGGCCAAGCTTAAGCAACAACGACGGCAACGTCAACGGGGACGGCAAAAAAGCAGTTGCTTTAGATTGACAAAACAACGACTTTGCAAGTGCATCACACTTTTTTGTACATTTCTTTGCCGCTTTTGCACGACTACGACGTGAAATTGTCTAATTTTACTTTTTAGGCAGGACTTAAACAGGCCACGACGAAATTTTATTCCCTTTCTAAACTTGAATATGGTTCTTACAAATTCAACTCCCGGAGGGTTCGCTTAAAGTGAGTTAGAGTAATCTTGATAAAGACCGAAAGAACGCAAATTCATTTTTGAAGCGACGATTTCGCTGCCGTCGCTTCGTCCGATCGTAAAGTCCAGAAACAACTGCGGGAAAGATTTCGGCTCCAGTTTCCTTCTTGATTCTAAAGTCGCTCTCTCCTCCGCAGAGGCTGGCTCCCGCTGGGTATCCCAATAAAAATAGCAATAATCGAAAAATAGAAAGCGCGTGGAGTATGATGGGAAGAGGGAAAATCGTGCCCCGCGCGCTTTCTTTTTCTTTTTCCCCTGCCCTCCCCACGATACAAAGAGGTCTCTGCGGAGGAGAGAGTCTAAAGTCGTGAATTCTCCGTACTTTTTCTATATGATAACGATAGGTAAAATTTGTTTAACAATCAAGATCACTTGTTTAATGTTTTTTTCAAGACCTTTTTGTTTAATTGAGCAGTGCAAATAAATTATAAGGAGAAATTAAACATTGGTCACTCTTAGGGTTTAGACACAGAAACTTTAGCAATGCACTTGGCAATTTTACTAGGAAGAAAAAGAGGAAAAACAAACAATTTTATGACATGTCTATCCTTTTGCAACCAAAACACTCTGATTTCTACCTGGCTTACCTTCAAAGCTAGAATTACTATGTGAAAAGGGTTTTGAGCTTGGTGGGGTTCATTCTGGTAGGGACAGAGACAGGGATGCATGTTGTAAAATTAGAATCAAACCCATGAAAGAGACCAATTTAGGCATGGCTCAGGCCCCTAAAGAGTACCAAAACAAGTAGCAACTCATTCTTGAACAAACAGCCAAATCCTCACTGGTAAATCTTAGATTTTGTCCCTTTGTAAAAAATATACAAGTCAACTAGAAAATTACACAAGGATTAGTTAAATTTTTTCCCAATATTTTGATCGGTCAGTTACGAGACAAGACCGAGCATAAATTTCTTTGGCCAGACATCGTGTTCGGCCACCATCCAAAAGATTATTTTGAGCCCTCAGGAGTAAAACACAATATGTTGTCTACTTACTTCACAACCTTTCCATACTTCTCAAATATCTGTTAATCAAAACAAAACAGCCAAATTAATAATGATAATAATTTAACAGTAATAATAACTCTTTTAAAGGTTGATTAGAAATCTAGATATTTCATTTCTCAAGTTGCAGTGATGAATGGGGATTTGATTTTTATTACAACTGTATGTGATTCCTGTTTTAACATGTTCATATAATAAGGGTCAAAGATCAAACTTCACATGGGACAAACTTACTGCTAATGAGCAAGAATGATAGTTTTTCTCATTACCTGCATCAGGTTTATCTCATGTGAAGTTTGTTGTTGACCATAAAGACATCTAACATATGGCAGACAAACATATAGGCCCAGTTCCTGAAATGCCGACTAGCGTTGATCCAGGATTGAAATTTTGTTCTGTTTTTGTATTTTACATTGCTTAGGGTAACACTTTGTGTTATCACTACTGTATCTCATATTAACGGCTCAACAGTATTTATTTCTGTAACACTGAGTTGCATTTTCTTAGACGAGAAAACCATGCTTGAAATTTGGCTTAATCCTGGGTTAAACTTAACCATCTTTTGAGGAACCAGGCCATGCTGTTTAAACCCTGATATCTAACAGGGATCTGAGATATATCCACCATGAAAGAAGTCTCCCACACCTGGGAGTCACCTCTAAAGGTGGAAGCTCCCAGATGTCTCAAGCATCCATCTGTTTTTTTTTTTTTTAAGTGATGCAATTGAATGAAGCTGTAGGTCTTGAATCACTTTATTATACTTTCGGCTACCATACTTGTTGCATTGTTTGACAAAGGAAAAAAATACACTTAAAGGATTGAAGTTCACATATAAAAGATGACATATAAAGCATCCAGATCAAAACAGCCAACAACATTGCTCATCATTAGACAAAAACAGCTAAATAAAACATTACCATCATTTATACATTTTGTATACTATTAAACTTACATACAGATATACATTGTAGGGGCATAAGCCTGTCCTCTCCTCACCCCCACCGCCACCCCCACCCCCCCCCCCCCCCCAAAGGAAGAGAATGGAAACAAAATGATGACATGTACCTTATGCAAATCATTGTTAGTAAGTGAATAAGGTAGGTTTCCAACATACACTGTAGACTTGCTGGGTGCTAGTCCTCCACTCATTACAACTGAAAAGCCAAACAATGTTCTAAAAGAGAGATTTAAACGAAATGCGGAAGTGAGCATCAGGTTGATTAATTAAGGCATAGCACATGAATTTTAAAAAAAAGATGAATTCCATTGCTTGTCCCTTGGGTAAGCAGCTCTCAAATTTTGCTAGCTTGCCCAGGACCACTTCATAAGAAAGTAAGCTTTAAAAGTTATTCCCCCAGCAAGAAAATCTAGTTGCCTGGACCATGAAACGGAAATTTTTTCGAGCCCTATAGTAAGGAAATTATGGCAGGAAGGAGGGAAGGGGAAAGATATTTAGGTCTCATCATTTCTGTCAAACAACTGTAATATTGCTTTCAATTTTTGAATTTTCTGTACTTGCCTAATGGGAGATTGCCAAACAGAAATGTAGGTGCAGGAGAGATTACTTTTCTATCAGAGAAGCAGTATTGAAAGTTTATGTTTGAGACTACATGTATCTTACCACTTAGCAACAAGTGGTAGTTGGTACATTAAACATAGCATAAACTCTTACTGGTAGGTGCCATTAGTGCAGGAGACATAAAACTCCTGATTTTGGCTGCTGCTGTGCGGTTACATTTCAAGTGAGAGGCTTTTACTAATAATAACCAATCACTTTGACATCCCAGGGGAGTACTGTGGATTTCAAGTGATAGGGATGATCAAAGTACTTTGGGTTTGAAGTTTTTGATTCCACGATCTTTTAATTTTGTGACTTGTTATAAACTATTATTGCAAGAGACACAAAATTAAAGACCCACTCAGGGTTTGAGCTAGGATTTGATCACTGGGGGACAATTTGTCCCCTTGGCTAAAATTTTGGGGGACATTATTTTTTTTATTTTTAGGGGGACAGAAATTTGTACACCCTTCTGCTGATGCAAAGGGGTTTGTCTTCTTAGATTTCTGACAAAAATAGCTGAACATCGCCTGAGACCTTTTCATAGCGCAACCACATGTGATCTCGTGATTTTTTTGGTTTCCTTCTATCCTCATCCGTTTCTTCCTGATTAATACACTGTTCTTCTCCTGTATCATTTTTCCCTGATTCACTCTGGCTTTGATTTGAAGTGAAAAAGCTTTCTAATGTTCGAACATGTTTTCGATGTGACATGTTAACGATTGCCAGGCACGTTCACCATGCTTGGTTAGAGCATGAAACTGTGTTCAGTAGAGCATGACTGAAACGTGACTTTAGAATGATAAAATATACTTTCCATGTTCTGTTTTAGCTTGCAATTTCTGTACTGAACTAAATCTCTTCGTGTGTGCTTCCTTTCGAGATTTTTCCCTAAATTTTGAAGGGGACAAATTGTCCCCTTGGCCACTTTTTTAAGGGACAATTTCAATTGCAGTGCGGGATTGGCGCAATGGCGCGGCCTGGCTCAAACCCTGCCCACTAATAAGGTAGAAAGCAAACTCAATCTAAAGAAAATGCTTAGTCGTTGTGATGAATTAGTAAAATTAATGTGTGAATAGCTGCCAACTTGATACATTATTTACATACATGTATACACTTTTCAGCCTACCTTGAACGCCAGTGGAAGGGTTCTTCCACAAAAATTTCATGGGGGTGTGCGGCACACTTCCTGAAACCCTTACCCTATTTCAGACCAAAATCTGTGATTTTCCCTACCCCATTTCAGATTTGATCAACAAAATTAATTTGATACCCTGTTTCAGACCTGACCCCTGACTACACGGTTGGGATAAACATTAAAAGGGAAATGGTCTTATCGCGTAATGATGAAGAAGTAGCTTCTTCTGAAAACATAACCAATTCAAGACTAGAGTGCACAAACCATACCCTATTTCAGAATTGATACCCTATTTCAGACCAAAACAGCTAAAATACCATACCCTTTGGCACCGCACATACCTATATAGTGAATGGCCACCAACAAATATGTGCATGTCAGGGAAACTGGTCGTTTTGATACAAAGTTGTTTCGATACAGGTCCTTTTGATACGAACTCAAGCAGTGAAATTGCACTTAAATGTTGATCACTTCAAGTAAAGTTTGAAATTGAACAAGAAATTGAACAAGAAAAATATTTTGGGGTTTCTACATTGCTGTAAATCTGTTGATTTTGATTTTGATTTTTCTTATGTCAATATTATGAAAGTAATGCATGCATAAATAATAATTTATGGGAAGAGCAAAATTGTAATAGGGTTTTAAATTAATTCATTAATACCAGAGTTTTACCTATCATGGTGAGAAATTAATATTCGATTTCAAGCAGCCAATTTTCAGTTTTCGACTTTATCTGCTATTTTCATTAATGTTACCAAAGCTAGAGAAAAAGGATCGAAATATTGATCACCTTCCTTTCAAGACATTGACAATATCAAGTTTTTCAATTCGAGTCATGCATATAGGTTCAGATCAAATCATCCATAGGTTGTCATCAGCTGCCGGAAGAACGGGTGCTTGACCTGAAAATAAACATTGATGTCCTATTGATAAACTTCTGGGAGTGTAGTTACTAGAACGAAGTGGTTATTCAAATGTCGGAATCCAAAGACCCCTCTAATCTGACATAACTGCTCTTTTCTTACCTTAAATTTTATCTATTCGAAGACTGGTTGCGCATGGGTGAAGCCCCGTCCGCCATATTGAAACCGCAGACGATTACTGTCGAAAGCGTCGGCGTGGCTACCAAGCTGGTAGTCTTTTCAAAACATCCACGCCGTGGTAAACATATTGACCTCGTGTTTTTGGCGTGTTTTCGTTATTTGTGGCGGCTAATAGGCTCACTTCCTGGCGTGACGACGTTATAATGACCATTCTTAATATATTCATCGAAAGTTTTCGACAGTTAAATTGGCCTGATGCCTCCCTTGTCGCATGAACCTCAGGGTTTGAAGTTCTTACAGGTTGTTGTGACGTTGTTGACAGCCATTCATGTTCGAGAACTTTTCGCCGATGATGTGCTTTACAGCGACTGGCTGCAGACATTTCCGAAACCTGACTTTAGAACTAATTTCACGTTAAGATCAAATCAAGGCACCGGTTCGTTTAAGGAAGTTCGTCATGGGCTGAATGTGGATCCATTTTATGTTCGTGTTTATGCGAAGCCTCTGCAAGGAAACAACAGTAGGTTTTCTTTCAATGGCATCGGTTCTAGCCAGTCTTCACCCTCAAGAAGTTCTTACGGTGGCCTAATTTTTGCTTATAATTCGGAGTTTGTTCGAATTTGGGCTCCTACGAGTGCGAATGGCCATATTGTATTCGTGAAAGACGGCTGGGGAGGCGAAGAAAATACTCAAGAATCGGACGAGGCAGAAGTTATTGTTGAGGTATGGAAGGATGGCTCGGCGCCAGCTTTTCAAATCGAACTTGTTATCAACACCCACGTTCCAAACCTAACCTACCATCTAGTTGATCACGAGTTAAGAAAATTACCAGAGAGAGTTATAGTCAGGATTTCCCCTGCTGAAAGCTCTGACAATGCAGGTTTTTGGTTTCATGGAGTGGGAGCTTCGCAAAATCCAAATCCTACCAGTAACTTTGGTGGGGTGATATTCGCATATAATGAAAAGTATGTGCGTTTATGGGCCCCAGATGGTGTTAACAATAACACTGGCTGCATTTTTGTAGGTAAGGAGTGGGGTGGTGGAGTTAACTCTGAGAGGGCCTCAAAATGTAAAGTAGAGGCACGACTCTGGGTTAACCAACTTCCAACACCTACTTTCCAGCAAGATTGGTTTCCTTTTAAGGGGCAAAGAGATCAAAACTCATTCAAGGAAATCGTCCATGGTAAAAATCAATTGCCGTCACTTGTTCTTGTTCAACTTAGAGCAATCAATGGAAGGAACGTGGGCTATGTCTTTGAAGCCCAAGGTGCAGTTCAGTCTGACGATGATGGGAACAATGAGTACGGAGGTGTTGTGTTTGCCTATGATGAAAACAGAGTCCGTATCTGGGCTCCAAGTAGAAATGATGGATCGAAGAAAGGTTATCCACTCCTGGTGAAAAGTGGTTGGGGATATGGCTCCAATTTACAAGCAGGGCATGATGAGGTGCATGTTAGAGTTTTGGTTTACTACAGTATCTGCAACACATCAACCAAGATCCTTTACGAAGGCAAACAGTGCATTAACAAAGTTCATGACTCCTACAAGTTTGTGATTTCACAGTGGTCTGAATGCTCCAGTATATGCAACAACGGAACGAAGACAAGATCTTTTACAGGTGATTTGTATGTTGTTTAAATGTACATGTAATGGCTTGCAGGGAAATGAATCAATTGAGTGGAACATTAATATTAAATTATTCACATCTTTCGGTAAGATTCTTTTACAGTGGAAGGGTTAGAGGGCTTATTTATTACCACGCACCACAAGCAATTGAGCATTGAGATCTTATTCACTGCACGAAGCTGCTGTTATCATTAAGTTTTGACTTGTCAAGTACCCATTTTCTACATACAGGGGTTTCAATAAAAATTGAAGTAGCCAGCAGTTTGGATATAGAGTAACCAACTGTATCAACAAGGGGCCGGTTGTCCCCCTTTCTGGAGGTGGGGGGAGGTCTAAGCATGTTCGGCCCCAGAAAATTTTGAAATTTCAAACCCTAAAAATGTGATTTTCAGCGTTCTGGGGGCTAAATTTTAGGACAAAAGAGCATGTTTTTCATTCAAGAAAATGTAGCTTTCACTGTATCAGTCACAATCAATTCCTACAAGCAATGAACAAATGATGAAAACTAAATTACGTACTTTTGCATGTAAACAAATTCTGCTTAAACCTATAAGAAACTTTTGAAAAAATGACTGAATTATAGCGTTCACATGACTAAAGCATAATGTAAAACCAGTAGGCCTTCATAGTTCAAATCATAGTTACATTTTCATTCAGATTTTATGATGTATTTTTTGTTTATAACATTATTCAAACTAGTTGTTCTTCTTTCTGTAAAAAAGTAGCCGACCTCTATGAGCAGAGTAGCCGGTTCTGTTAGGTCGGCCATCGGTGCTTATTGAAACCCCTGACCTACTAATTTATTTGCCCCCTGTAGGTGTATGTTAACAAAAGCCTGCGAAGGCTTAAAACAATATACGCTAATTTGAAAAGGTTTTTTGAATGAGAAGTTTTGTACAGAATGATTTGTACATTCCATAGCTCAAGCTGAAAAGCCCACTTATCATTTTTGTACTACGTTGTACTACATTATTTTACTCACTACTTGTACACAAATTCAAATGATTTTATTTTTTCTTTTAATTGATTATACAAAACGAAAGGTAAAAAAATAAATTTAAATTAAATAATTAAAAAAACAAGGAAAACCGAAAAGAAAAGAATTTAACCATTTATCCATTAATAATTTTATTGTTTAAATAAATAGCGCATGACAATGCTCTTACCCTAAGCTTGATTTGTACTTTTTACCATGCTTTGTACCCTGAATGAAAATTTATCACTTTGGAAGTTAAAGTTGGTTGTGATTATTTTCAGGTTGTGATGTAACATCAAAAGAAACTGTCCATTCATGTAATTTTGAGGATGGTTCATTTTGTGGCTGGAGTAATGAACGAGGATCAGGCTCTTTGAGATGGGTGATTACAAATGCCTCTACTCCGGCAGTTAACACAGGACCATTGTGGGGGCATCCTAAAGGCTCATTCTATGCTTATACTGATACGACCGATGCTACTTTAGGCGAGGAAGGTGAGTGAAATTCTCTGAGGAATGCATCCTCAGTGACACAGGGGCAGTGATTTAGGTGGGGAGAAATGATACCACAAAAGTTTTCTACTCTAGCCTTCACCACAGATGAAACTAAACCTCTGGTTAAAGTCCATCTTCAAGCCAGTGCCAAAATAGTTAGTCTGGGCCCCCCAGCTGTGTACATACCAGGATTTGAGTATGCATCATGATTGGCGAGCCCTAGGATTTCACGGTAATGATCGTATCCAGTTACCATGTCGTTACCGTGATCTTGAAATAACGGAACCGAAAAATAGTTTCTCAGTGACATATCCTGATATGTTTAAACTAAAGGATCAAAATACACAAATATAATATTTTTCCACTTGGATTCTTAACTAGTAGAGCAATTCTGTATGACTCAGCTTGTGTATATACAAACTTTTAACAAACGTTACCTTTTTTTTTTTCGTCCACCACCTTGAATTCTGTTCCCAAAGTGCATCGCATGTAACTGATGAAAGATGTTTTGCAGTTAATACTAGCGATTGTTACAACTTCCAGTTCCAAGAGAAAAAGTATGATACTCCAAAAGTTTAAAAACATTTAGAAGGTGGTCTTTTAGTGACAATTTCACTGTTGAAACTGATGATGAGGCCCAAATCTCTTTATGAAAAGACAATAGATCTGTAATGCACATTTCAAGTGAGTATACCTATTGGTTGGATGGAAGAGGAGTCTGGAGTTTTTGACACCTAAAGCACACACATTTAACACTTAAATTGACCTCCTTCTGACATTTTATTAGACATTGAAGTTTTTTGTAAGTAATAGTACACTTTGATGTTCTTTAATTTAAAAGTATGTTTAACAACATGTTACTGTACATTAAAAGAAATAAAAGTGGGTTCCCATGAATTTTCACAGAACCAAAAAATTGTTACTGATGGTTTCCCATGATCTCTGGGATTTGAATCCTAGACCTTGGATTGGTTGGTTAAAGTGCCAATGTTCCATCAGCCAATCAATTTGAGAGGAAATTCAAAGTGAACTTCTGATAATTATTTATTGAGTTTGTTAGCTACAGTGTATCACTGGGTCTTCAAGCAGCTTGTGATACAATGTAAAGATGATGAACTAGGTACTCTGTAGCAGGTGCCTCAGATCAAAGGTGTTGGGGCCAAGAGTGCAAAGGCAGTAGTACAGTTGAACCACTCCACAATGGCCACCTTGGGGGCAGAAGAAAGTGGCCGTTGTGGGGAGGTAGGGGTATACAGTAATATGCAAGGCTGTGCTCTTACAGCGCCCGGTTATCTGAGGTGACTAACATTTAGCTTTGAGCGAGTTAAAAAAAATTCCCGGTCACCTGGCCGGGCACTCTGGCTACTTCTAGTGTAGTGGTCAGTTAAGCAGGCAGAAAAATTTAACATGGTGGTGTTGGCTTGTTGAGCCAGAGTTTACTAAACGCCACAGAAAATGTTTTTTGTACGAAACAAACAGGAACGCGTGGATGTTCAAAAGTCATTCTGCACGATTTCACATGTAACGTAATCCATCACTTTGAGCGTGACAAGCGGCATGGATTTCGATTTGTACTGCTTCTCAAAATAGTTTTAAGGTGTCTCGACTGGATTTTTTGGGGGGATACCTCCCAAGTTTGAGAATTAACTATGTTGGCATGATTGAAGATATGGGAAAAAGGTTACCACAACTGTATTATATAAAGATAAAAATTTCTTATGATCTGGGTTTTATTGTAATTGGAGTAGCCATGGCAACGTAACAACGCCATTACGTTTTGTTAATTATGTTTGTGTTTCTCTGTACCAGGAGTTTTTTTAAGAAATCACTTAAGGGAGTTTGTACCTGCCATAATTGCCTCAATTATGGTAAAGTTTGAAAAAATTATACGAGAGCATTTCCGAAATATTTTGAAACGAAGTTTTACGAATCATAAAAACAGTGATCAGAAATAGTATGTTGTCCAGACAATTAGCTATTTTTTTTAAGAAAATGATAAGCTTTGGAAGCGTGGCTTCATCTCATAGTGGTTTAATTGATTCCATTGAAAACTGCGTACAAAAAAAGAGGGGAATTGCTCTGGGCGATCGCGAGTAAGAATAATTTTATTAACAAATAACGAATTAATGAATAAGAAGAATTTTATTAACTTGCAAATAAAAACAATTAACAAAGATGGCGGCCGGTCACCTCATTTGGTTGCTCCGGCTTTTTGTCCTTTTCTTTCTCGTATGCAAAGTTAGATGTTCAAGGGGAACAAGAAATTGCAATATAACAGCCACTTGTAGGATGAGAGAAAGTTTTTTTAGTTGTGTAATCTATTACGGTCCAAACCGAGATGCTGGTCATAATTCATATGAAATTCCACTCGACTGTATTCATCCGAACCAAGGACCTGTGAAGAACCCATGTGTACTCTGCGAAAGAGCAATAATTGCAAAAAACCATAAGTTTATTTGCTGCGAAGGTTGTCGACTCAAATTTCACATTAAATGTGCTGGAATTACAGTCAAGAAATATTTGCTCATGGTTTCTGGCAACAAAAGTTGGACCTGTCAACCATGTTATTTGAAATTTATGCAGGAACTTCTATTTCACTCCACATTATTGAACTCTTCGCAGGCAAAAAATTTAAATCTGTCTGCTGTTTCTGATGTATCAGAACAAGTGGCGGATGAACGAGAAGACTTTTCATTTTTAAGGAAGGAGTATTGCAAGGAATTTATCATCACTTCTTACAATATTGTTTATTGTTTTGTTTGCCAAAAATTATACAAATCAAATAAAATCTAATTACCTTAACTCTCATGGCGAGGAAGCCCAAGAGAAGCCACCGGGCTTATGAGAAATGGGCTCCCTCAGTTAGATAATTAGAACAAAATATTATCATAATTACACACGGGAAAATCAATGGCAGAGCTACAGAAAATCTTAAAATAAGTATATTAGATAGTCGTACTAATCATAGTTCTAGGCTAAAAAAAGCGAAATGACAAAAAGAAAAAAAACAAAAACAAAACAAAACAAAAGAAAATAAAAGAGCAAAGGAAGAAAAAAAAATACATATATATATATATATATAAATTACTATTTATGATAAGAGGAATGCTTTCAGCTTACAGCAAAAGGAAGCGGTACTTGTTGCATTTCGAATTTCAAAACTAAGAGAGTTAAAAAATTTAGGACCTTGGAAACTGATGGAGAACTTTCTTATATTAGTCCTGCATTGTGGTAATTAAAAATGCTCCGAACTTCTAGTGCCATAAGAATGCACCTGGCGTGTCACCAGAAACATGTTATTGAAGCTAGCAAGCTAGCGAGTATTATAGTTTTCCTAGTCATGTTTTTAGTATGTGGCTTTTTAGTCGGTCTTACCTTTTTATATTTTATGTTTTTAATACCAAATTTTTTATATGTATCTATTTATTGACTTGTTTTTAAAATTGAATAATATTATATAGTTGTAATTATTATAGATTTTATTATTATATTATAGATTTTATTTATTATTGTAGATTTTATTTATACATGTTCGTATTTTGAACGAGTTTTTTAGCTCTTTGACACAACGTATTAAAATAAATGATTGATTGATCGATTGATTGATATAAACAGTCTGTAAAGCAAATTTGTAGAGGTTAAGGAATGGCTCGATCAGCGAGTGTTCGATGTATTTAACAATTAATTCAAGAGACCAAGATTGATCGAACATATCCCAGTTTCAGGTGTTGCACTATAAGCTATACGGGAATGACAGAATCAAAGGAGGGGAAGGCGTTGTTGTTAACGTTAGGGATAATATTGCTGCGATCAGGAGGAGAAAATCTGGAGAGTCGCTTGAGTGTATTTTGCTGGATGTTTACATGAATAATAAGCGTATCGCTATTCTGTGTGCGTATAAACCACCGTCAGTTGGCAACGCTACATTTTCAAAGGAACTGTTTACCATGTTATATGAAGCTTTGTCATTTAGTGACACTAATATGTACTGGGGACCAAATTCTGATATACTCCATCCTCTAGCCGACAAAAAAGAAGGGAGATGCTTGCTCGATATTTGTGACGTGTACGACTTGGATTCCATCATAAATGTACCAACTAGGATATCCAAAACAAGGGAATCGTGTCTGGATGTTATAATTATTAACTAATGCTTCAGCACTTATCAAGTCATCGGGTGTTTTGGAACCTGGTTTAAGTGACCATAGACTTGTTTATGCGGTTCTAAATTCAAAGCTACCTCTCCCTAAATAATTGTGCAGAGTATTGGCATTTCTGCAGTAATGCACCTATCAATGTAAACCCCGTGGTGGGGGGGGGGGGGGGGAGTGCGGGCAAGGGGTGGGGATTTGACAAATTTTGAAATTTTTGGATCAAATTCCTCGGGTTGGGAAACGAAAGGTTGATCAAAAGTGTCAAAAAAGGCCCCCACCCCAGGGGAAAATATCTAAACAAACAATACTATAACACTACATAAAACAAATTAAAAGAATATTTCAAAAGTACGTTCTTACTACTTTTATTTATGGTTAATGTAAGCTCTGTTAAATTACTGGCTGTAATTAAGTATTTTCTCTTTCCACTAGCATCTCCTATTTTGAACAACAAAATCACTTCAGGAAGATTGACTGTGCTATTATAATATTAATGAAATGTAAAATGCTTTATAACATCTGCTCAACATGTCGGAACAGGTCGGATCAGCGACCCATAAAAAATCCTCTGACTTTCATGGTCGAATTCGATTTTAATCGAGTTTTACAATCAGATGGGAACTTGAAGTTAAACCTTTCTCAAAATAGACATTATCTGATTAGTTGACAGTTTAAAGTATCAGATTATGGTGATTAAAACAAAGGAAAACTTCATACCTTTCTCCAACAGCATGACTTTCAGAAAGCCTAGAGGGATGGACTTGGTAACCGCTTCTGAATTGATACCAGGCTTCTGTCGGTCAAAGCCAAATGTCCCGACCCCGGGGTTGCTTTGCACGATCAAAAGCCCGACAGGGGGATAGTCTTAGGCATCAAATCCCCGCCCCTTGCCCGCAATCCCCCCCCCCCCCGCCCCCGACAGGATTTACATTGATAGGTGCATAATCGCTTAACAGGAAAACTCAAAAAACTGAACTAGCAGGCACTCTGCTTTGTTTATCAGGACAAAATCTCTACTTATGAGACACTAGTTGTTAAAAATGGATATAGCACATTAGCAAATCAAAGACTTGCAAAAACGTTAAATACAGTGTTTGGAGCAATTGGGAATGAGAAAGTACCTACAGGTATTTCTGAGTTATTGACGGCACCTAATTCCAATTATAATTTACGTGGTGATGCTATTTTAAAATTATCTAAAGTAAATTCAACAAAGTATGGGATCAAGTCATGGAGATACCAGGCTGCCCGACTATGGAATAGTATTCCAAATAATTTAAGAAATATTGATAGTTACCGCAGTTTTGAGCATGGACTCAAGGAGCTCGACCTTGCAAGTTTATAGTCCCTTTCGCAATTTAACTTAGTTTTTCTTAGTATTTAAGTATTATTTAGTTTTTATAATCTTATTGCAGTTTCCAAGTACTATGTCATTTTAAACACTTTTATGTAGTTGTAAGTTTATTGACCCTTATTCGCAATTTAACCTGGTTTTCTTAGTGTATAAGTTTAACAATAATTTTATAATTTTATGCAGTTTTACATGGTTTCTAGGCTTGTCTTTAGTTTTGTGACTGATCTGTAAACTAGCTTTATAGCTAAGTGTTAGTCATGTTAATAAAGTATGTATGTATGTTACATTCAGCTGCTTTGTTACAGCTTTTGCACGTAATTTGGTCCATGCCTACAAATTTCACGTTTTTTAAAAAAACCCCTGATAATTTTTTTTTTATAAATTTGACAATCCTGAGATCAATCGCCAATAAATATACCCTGCAAGTTTCAAGAACATTGGAAACAGGGAAGGCTTTTAAATATGGCCTCAGATATAACCAATTTTTCCCCCAGATTTTGTGTTTACAAGTGAGGATCCTCATTATTCAGTGGCATTGTTTTCAAGTTTCATATGCACGTACACATTTAGCTAAAAGAGATAAATTTGCATCAAAAAAAACATTTCGATTACTTTCCGAAGAAATATCTGGAATATGCTAATAATTGGCTTGTGTCACAGATAGCAGTGAGATCCAAAACAGTGAACTTCATAGCTCATCGTGTAGGATGCAATACTTAATTATCTTACTCGGGTATAGACATCACAGAAACTCTTACAAAGAGTTGCTGTGATGTTATAATATATCACTAATTTCTTTGCCTGGTTATTAGCATATTCCAGCGATTTAACTGAGGGTCCTTTTTGATGCAAATTCTATCTTTTTGCTAAATGTGCATGTGCATATGAAACTTGAAAACAATGCTAGTGAATAATGAGGACACTCATTTGTAAACACTATTAAAATCTGGGGGAAAAAATTAGTTATATTTGAGACCTTATATTTAAACGCCTTCCCTGTACTGTAACAAAAGCAGCTGAATGTAAGTTAATAAAATTCTTCTTATTTGCGATCGCCCAGAGCAATTCCCCTCTTTTTTTTGTATGTAGTTTTCAATGGAATCAAACCACTATGAGATGAAGCCGTATTTCCAAAGCTTATCATTTTCTTAAAACATTAGCTAATTGTGTGGATAGCATGCTTTTTCACTGTTTTTATGATTTGTAAAACTTCGTTTCAAAATATTTTGAAAATGCTCTCATAGAATTTGTTCAAACTTTGCCAAAATTGAGGCAATTATGGCAGGTACAAACTCCCTTAAGCGATTTCTTAAACAAACTCCTGGAACAGAGAAACACAGGATTAATAACAAATTTAATGGTGTCATTACGTTGCCATGGTGACTCCGATTGCAATAAACCCCTAAAAAATCCAGACGAACCACCTTAAAATTTTTCCTTTCAGATAGAAGGTACATTAATACTCTTCTGACAGGTGTAGAGCACAGCTGGCGACGCGGGGTAATTTATTTTTGTGTAAAACGGAAGTCACTGTATCCCGGTATGCAAATGTAATAACTTATGATTGTTTTATTCCCTGTACATAAAATAACAAAATATAAAAAGAAAACATATGATCGTTTTTATTGTTGTTTTAGAAACAGGCCAGTTCCACGTTGTCTTGGCATCATACGTATCGAAAACTAAATTCGCATGCATGCATAGGCTAAATTTAGCGGAAAAAAAAAAAAAACTTGGGAAAGAAGAGCTGGTTTATACTTCGACCGAATCCACCAAAAGCTCAATTATCCTAAAAGATTCACTGATAATATAGAATAGAAAATTAAAGATGACTTATTTTTTATTAGAATATTAAGTTTTGGATTAAGTTTTCACGGGAACTTGAGTTCGATCTGCCTTGTGAACTCCATCACTTATTTCATGCCGCCGTGATTTACCTTTGGAAAATTTATTTTCAACTTAAGTATTAGTAGTAAAAAGCACAGTTTTCCTATATTTGACCCAAACATCTCAATGAAAATTATGTAAACCTGCCGAAATTGTTACGTTTCCCTCTTTATAAAAACCTGAACAATTCAGTGGCATTGCTCACTTTTCTCGTTTTAAATCTGAATGGCACGAAAACTTTGATGGGTTTCATAGGACAACACGCGAGTTCTTGTCATGCCCAAAAGCTAAAATTACCGAGTTTGGTGATCAACAGGCCAGTAAAATTGGGGCATACAAAATACTTCTTTGTCAGATGTACTCGGGTGACCAACTTGGAGCCCTCAGCACCCCAGCTGGAATTTTTGAGAGCAGGGGGGCCAGCCTTGAATATGACACCTGTTTTTTTGTAAATACCCTTTGAATGATGTTTTGACATGTAATTAAAATGCTAACAAGCAAGACAAAACGGGTAAAGTTCGCACTATTCGTTGTGAGTATTATTTTCTTTTAAGTGAAAGAAAGCTGTCAAGGGTTGTCTGCTAGAGGGAGTTGTTATATAACTATGGTTCATACGAAAAAAGTACTGTATTTACATTAATTAATCATAAATGAATTGTTAAGACTTGCAGATCAAATTTCCTATCCAGTCTTACTTAACTTATTCATCAGTCTCTGTAAAAAAGTGGCTGTTGTCAAGAGGTCACTTTAGCAGTTGGGGACATGGTTTAGTGGCCATTACCATTGTCGAGAGGTAGCCATTGTAGAGAGGTTTAAACAAGAGTCAATGCATGAACTGTCTGCTGGGTGAAAAAAAATGGCAAATGTAGAGAGGTGGCCGTTGTAGCGGGGTGGCCATAGTGGAGAAGTGGTTAGTAGTGAAGGTTTGACTGTATTAAACTAAAGGCCACTGTGGCAAGCCCGCATACCAACCACCTGCAAGCTGGCTCCATCACATCTCAAAAGCCACCTGAAGGTTTGACTGTATTAAACTAAAGGCCACTGTGGCAAGCCCGCATACCAACCACCTGCAAGCTGGCTCCATCACATCTCAAAAGCCACCTGAAACCATGATTGGTCAATATAGTCTCAAATGTTCTGAAAGGATAAGCAAATTGCATTTTGACACAGAAAATGTGAGATGTGAGATAGCTAGACCTTGCAGTCACATCCTCCTTCAAAACCATTGTTTGGAAACCTGACTGTGTACAAATGATACGATTATTAGTTATTTGTTTTTGTAAAAAATGCATTTATAGATCTGTTCTTCATTCTTGTTGTAGTC
This sequence comes from Porites lutea, assembly GCF_958299795.1. Taxonomy (NCBI): domain Eukaryota; kingdom Metazoa; phylum Cnidaria; class Anthozoa; order Scleractinia; family Poritidae; genus Porites; species Porites lutea. The sequence goes on along the minus strand of NC_133201.1, from coordinate 49,310,436 downwards.
ACTTTCACAAGTCCAAACATTAAAGGAGTTAATAAATGCTACTTGCGTTTCTTTTGGAACATGCATGGCAGAGATATCGGCACCCTTAGAGTTCTTGTGAACACCAAAAATCCTTTGCTTGGTCCCTATGGCAGGTGGATTGACTCAGGTGAGGCTGAAAGTAAAAGAGTTTTTGAGAATTGCTATTTTCCTTAAGTTTCTAAACATACCAAACACAGGAGGATTTGTGGGATAAATTACTGGCTAATTACACTGAGAGATAAGCTTTTTAAAACCTTAATGACAGCCCTGAATATAGCCTGCGTAGCAAGCGTTTCCAATCGAGTTATTTCTCCTCCCCCTCCCCCGTCATTCCTTTTTTTTTTTGCTCTCGTCCCGACGTTCTCGACGAACTCGCGCGGAAACGCTTGCTACGCAGGCTACCCTGAATAGTGTCTTGAGGAAAAACCATGAACATGAAGAGCTGTTCAAGTTACCCATTGCATGTACATGCTCTTAGTAGGCAGGGATTAGGATTAGGCAGCTAGGGGGTTCATTTGATTCTACTTTGTGCTTTACGAATGTAGCTAGGGATCATACACATAAACGTAAAGGATTTGTATGGGAATTCAGGTAATAGATTCAAGAAGATAAATAATCGCTCAATAAAAAAACACTTTACATCTGTCAAGTACTTGGTTTGTTCTTGCTTGCCATTTGGTTATTTTACTGATCTGCTGCGATTAAAGCGATTTCCTTTACCCCGGACAAGAACGACACAGCAAGCAAGAAGAAACCAAGTAACTGAGGTAAAGTGATTTTTTTGTTATTATTATTTATCTTTTTGAATCTATGACCTGAATTTCCACACAAATCCTTTATGTTCATGGCCATTTGAGGACTACGCAATATGAGCCCGCACATATTAATGACTCTAATATAAAACTTGGGCTGCCTGTGGTTACACAAATCATGTAAGTGTAAGGACTATTTTGTTCCCTTTTTTTGCAGGATGGAGTATGGCAGGATCTCAAGGCAATATCTGGCGAGCAGCTTTCGTAAATCTAGAGTTGGAGAAAAAGATGTATCAGATACGATTTAAGCATTCTTTGCCTGAAAACTCAGGCTGTAGTCTCCCTCCATGTCCTGAATGCAAACCCATGAATAAGTGTCCAAATGCCAATGTTGCCATTGCAGGCATCAGGCTAGACTGCCAGAAAGATGCCCCAGAAGCCCCCCTTGAGACTTGCAGAAAGAGAGAAGTACCACTAGCAGGATGTGAAATTCTGGCTGTGAGTCCTTCTAGCAAGGGTAAGTCTCAAATTACATGTATGAGTTTAAGGACAGTGTACAAGACTATAGGGCTGTCATTAATATTGATGTGACAGTAGCCTGCGATCATGCCCTCTCCCTTTATCTCTGTTAAATCCGTTTTCGGGAGGAGGGCATAATACAATTCTTCCACAGATCACATGCAAAAAAAGCCAGAATCTGGACTTCTTTCTGATTGGCTAGGGAAAAAAAATGGATGATTTGTGCTGTTCCGATTGGCCAAAATGCCGCCATCCATTAGTTGTTGTTGATTTCAGTCCGCATTTTTGCTTAGCAGTGAATACACACACGAGTTTGTTGTGAAATTTCTGCCGGCTCTGACTGTTTTCTTGAATTTGAAAAATGTCTAAATTTTTATAAATTGTATCCATTGAAATATTTTCCATCTCATCGTGTACTAAAAAATTGCAGTCAAAAATTCACCGATCATTGAATGCAATTTGATACCAGGTACAAGTTACAGAAGCAACAAACAGATTCACTTTTCAAATAATCAATTCATGAATGGTTTGACTGTAATTCCTCCTTCAGAAACCTGTGAATTATTCTGAGCGATCTTCGCTTTCGTGACACTTTTTAGTTCGTGAAATATGGTGCACCAACTTAAAAAATTTTTTTCACTGCTTTCAGCACAGAACAAAACAAAGTCAACAAACTTTTACCAGTAAATTCTTTATTGATGAAAGGTACGGCAGTTCCAGCTAGCAGTATTTCATCACAAAACAAGAATCACCGAAAGGCGATTTTTAGCTGGGCTGCAAAGGGGCTATTTTTTTAAAGGGGAGGGGGCGGCTATCACTGACACTCAGGCGATCATAAAACCTTGTCGCCGACCATTGCGTGAGACAGAATCTCATGTGAGACTGAAACATAAACTCATTCAGAACACTGTACCCTTTTGAAAGACTTTCGTAACAAAAAAAAAGAGTACCATTTTTAAGTGGGGGCTGTATAATAACTTTTAAATTCCATCACTATGAATAAAAATAAACAAGTTAGACATTAATTCTAAGCAGGAAACGATTTGCATTATTTTTACGCACCCCTCCCCCAATCCCTCTGTGCCCCAAAATGTAGCGTGACAGTTTAACGTGACTAATTTGACGTACGAGTATAAAATGCGACAGACTGAGCTGATTTACACTGGACAGAAATATTGTATTGTATGGAAACCAGAAGTATACTAAAACAGACGGCCAACTGTCCATTGATCCCGCCTGATCCAGGAACCTCACAGACTGCACTGAGACTTTACTGTGCTTTTCACAAACATGCGAACTCTAAAGTTTAAAAGCCACTATCACGATTGCGTTTTTCGCTGCCGTCAATCGTAATTACGATCACAAGCAACGAACCTTGAAACAGAGAAACACACAAAACGGATCGAAATCCACCAATCACAAATCACAAACCATGACCTTTTGAACCCGTGAATTAAAGTTGAGTTTCGTAAGAGGTCCGTTAAGATGATTGACAGCAGCGAAAAACGCAATCGTCGCTTGGCTTTCGCGTGTTTGTGAAACGTGCAGTAAATAGACGATCCTAATTTGCGGTCTACACTACATGAAAACGCACTATTTTTTTCCACAAGATAAAAAATATTCAGTTTTAAGACTTTCTTCTTGGTATTTTTCCCTAACTTAAATGAATAAAATCCTTTGCACTTTGTGACCTAAAAAACTTTAAAGATTTCTCGCTCGCATGTTGCTTTCATCAGCACGCACTTCAAACAATGTAAATAGATGAAACGATCGATAACATATTTTTTACCTGATACCGATATGAGTTAAAAAATTCGCTCGAGTTCACTGTTTGTCTTACCCATGACTAACTTTTCTTCATGGAAGATAACTATGCCGCTTTATAACTCCTCCGAAGTTTTTGTGCCAGCGAAACAATATGGAAACACTATTCACAGTCCTTCGGTATTAAAGACTGAACGTGATGCACTATTGTGCCTTTGTTTACTTCTGATCACATCTTCAAGCGAAGTCTCTCTTTTCAAGCACAATAATTGACCCTTATATTAATTAAAACCGTATGGTTCATTCATATTAATGCTGTTTTTGCCCCTCACATTGACTGTGTTCGTTCGTATTCAAAACACCATTAGGAAAATAAAGGTCGTATAAGTCATGTGTATTATGTTTCGAGATAACTGGATTATATGCTTTTTTAAGTTTCCATTTTGCGGTGACTTCAGTTTACATCTTCATAAAATGGTAGAAGAAATATCAAGAAACATCACGAGAGCTGAAAATTTTCGAAGGCATGTTTTCTGAAACTCGCTAATGCTAGCTGACATCAATATAGCGTGCTTGCTGAATAGGCGAAAACACAGAATTGTGATAACAAGATCATGTACAAATTTAATGACAAAAGCTTAGCAAGATACAGATACAAACAAAAGCAAACCCCCTGAAACCTCGACCTGGGCTACACTTGTATGCTCTACTCAGTCACCAAACCTTGTCAGTAATATCCCCCATTTTCCTCAAGTTGGTCTTTGTGAACCTCCCGGTGGGATGTCCCGGTGAAGCTTTGAACTTGTGTGCAAAATTCTCAAAGTTCCTATTTTTGTCCGTGTCTTCTTTATCCCCAGTATCCGAAATTTAGACCTCCAAACTGGCGTGTGTTGCATTATAAATAGAAGGAAATATTAAAAGGAAAAGCCAGTCTTTTAATATGGCAAAGTTGTCACGTCCCTCGCTCATGGACGTTCATTTCTTAACATCAGGATTCATCTGACATTCGTCGGCAATTGAGTTGTTCGCTTCAGTGAGTACGACAGCTTACGGTCAAGTCTTCAACCACAGTGTCGTCAACTGGTGAACTGCTTTGCGCAGAAATTGTGCTTATTAACTGCTCATGTACTACGTCGATCGATAATTCTCTCTTTGAGTTCACGAAACTGCCCCGGCGTTCCAAACCTGACGCTGATCACAGTGTGGGTTTGTATGCAACGTGAGCATTTCTCTGAGTTTCCCAGCGCCAACAATCATCAAATGACTTTTGTCTTTAACTCGAACAATAACAAAACTTATAAAGTGACTCCTATGATCGAATCGCTTCGAACAAAGCAAATAGCCTTCTTCAGGTTCGCAACGCCTTGTGGGTTTCCCAGGGTGGGCGGAGACGAGGTACAAAAAGTATTCGTACAAGAGTCCGTGCAAGAGAAAATCATATGAAACCATTTGTGAGAACATCGTTTCTCGGTACCAGACCCTAAAACTACCAGAAGTGGAGGTTGCACAATAAATACATGTACAGTCAAAATGTTTTGCAGTAGTTTTCGTTTCCTCAACAGAGTCTCCAACATTATTGTACAAGGCTTCACTGTAACCTCGCACGAATGCGCTGGCGTACGGAAAAATAAGTAATGGTAACAGGACTGAGTGGAGTTCAATTCGGTCTGTAATCATACGAGTGATTAACAAAATCGGACGACCGCGTAGCGGGAGTCCGATTTGTTTAACCACGAGTAATAATAATTTTAACAAAATTTGTAATATATAGGGCTCTTTTTAAATCAAAACACAAGAAAGTCTAAGATTTTTTCGCTGGCAATGAAAAAAAAAGCCATTTAAGCGCGCGCGTGATGGCGCGTACTGTCCAATTACTTAGGTATGACGCGTACTGTCCTATTAAACTGTCCTATTAAGGCTGAAATCAGGGCAGTTGAGAACCAATCAGATTTGAGAATTTTGTTATAGTTATGGTTAATAATGGTAATAGGACTGAGTGGAGTCCAATTCGGTCTGTAATCATACAAGTGATCACAGGGCGCCCAGAATCACAACAGCCTACTGGAAGCCACATTATAAGGATTTGTATGGAAATTTATCTTAAGATCAATAAAATAGTTAAAATGTACAAAAACAGCTATTTAAGTATACGTACCTCATGAAAAGTTGTGTCTTTGTTGTTTTCTTACTGTTTCCTGCCCTATAAACGCCATTTTTGCAAGTTTTGATGTTTTGGTTTTTCAACTATTAAGAAGAAGTACTGTCCTATGAAACTGTCCTATTAAGGCTGAAATCAGGGCAGTTGATAACCAATCAGATTTGAGAATTTTGTTATAGTTATGATTACGTTTAGTATTGCAATGCTGATAGTGCCTTTGCTATATACCCATAGGTCCTGCCTATAGTACTGAGAGAGTCGTTTTGGATAACTATGTGAAAGCAAATGGTTCCTTGTATGACCTTATAGCTAGTTATGAATTTAAGGTGTCTTTCTTGGCTGATTTTGTTGTGTGGAAACAAATGTTTGCAACCTCAAACAAAACCAACGACATCTCGTTTAGAATTGATGAGGGGGACTGGGTACATTGGATCCCACCACAGAAAGCTTCTCATGCCTTGTGGACACAATATTACCACCAGGTATGAAACAATTATTTTAGGCCTACAGTAACTCTTCTGCTAATAGAGACCTTTAGATTCTAAGACGAGAACGACTACGAGGACGAGATTGCCTCAATACTAAGTAGTGCGCGCACGTGAATCAGTGTCATTTTGGCGGGAAAACTGGATAGCCGTCATCATCAACTCGTAGTAGAGTCTACTACAAGTTTTGGTGAGAATGTCGTAGTGGCAGAAACAAGTTATCAAGTGTTAGAAGTTTTATCATTTTGCGATCGGGAGAGGGATTAACCCTGCTTCAGTAAAGATAACAGTGCTAACTTTGCTGGTGGAAAAAATGCAATGAAGCTTTCTAGGGTGTCTATTTTTTTAGAATACGCGAAAAATACTTTCAGTTGAAAATCTCGTACTCGTTGTCGTTCTCATCCTCGAACCTAAAGGTTTCTTATCTGATCTTACTGTATATGGAGCGCTTTTCCTCCGTGCATGTGCACTGCATTTTCATGGTTTGTCATCATGCATGACTACAGTCAAGCCAGGGTTCAAAATAACGCCTGGTCGTTGTCTGGCCTAGATGACATTTTGTCCGGTCAAATTTTCCAAAACACTCCTCCTAAACTTCCATCATTCCACAATGTCTCTGTAAAATTTTATCTTAATTGCCTCTAAAACAGCTGAGATATAAGCTTTTTAAAATATGTAGCGCAAGCAAACGTTTGCCTATGAATTTATTCATAGATAGGTTTCACCCTCGGCCTTGAGCCCCCTTATTTTGTAAGTACTAGATAATCACTGATCAGCCAATTGGCTTTCATTTTTGCAGTTAATAAATATTGATTGATCATAGCCTGCTAGCAAGCTCTCCGTTTATGGCGAGCGAGCGACGAATCCGCGAGGGCCACCCCTCGCACTCGCGTCTACTTTCGCCTGCTGCTCTCGCATGACTTCTCGCGACTCACCCAAATGGAGAGCCTGCTCGCAGACTAGATTGATCAATACTTAACACCACTCCCTCATGCGATTTTCAGACGTTTACTCTGAATCCTGGTATCCACACAATATCCTTACGTCAAGTAGAAAAAGGCTTCCGCCTCCTAAAGCTTGCTGTTGTACCAGTCACCATATCTGTGTGGACTGACTTAGGAATGCAGAGTCGGTATATTCCAGACAGCTTTCTATATGGCCATCCTTCCTCTCATCCACCAGCAAGATTTGGTCGAATTCATGCTAAAGGTTGGATCCTTACTTAAACACCTGATTGAACGATGAGGTCTTATGGATTTTTTGGGTGGGCTGAAGTTTATTAGCATTGCAAATTCAAATTTCTTACAAGGCTACGTCCACATGAATCCGGATATCCAAATCCGGTCACCTAAACCGGTTTAAGACCCGTCCATGCGAATTCGGGTAAAGAACATGCGGTGTTAAAAATCTCCGGACTCGTGTGGACATGACCCAAAAGAGCTTACATTATCACAAGCTACTCGCGTCGTTACATTAGCCCAATGTAGTAGTTGAATGCCCCTCTCAAAGACGAATTGCTTTGCAGATTGTGAATTCGAAAAATAGACTTGAGTGAATTTTCCGGACTTCACATGATGTTGATCGGCAATTGAACTACAACACTAGATCTCGTTTTCATACATAATACCGTAAAAAACGCATACTTGTAGCCTTTAAAATGTAGTCTTTTAAGTCTTTGCCGAACAAGCCATTCGCTTCAAAAAGGTGTTCCTTTATCTTAAACTCCTCCATCTCACAATGAGAATAGCCTGCATAGCCGCGGCGCTCGCTTCCCGTGGCAAAGCCACGAGAATGGTATCTTGTGTACAGACCCCCACCCCTCCCCTCAGGAGGAGGGGAGGGGTGGGGGTCTGTTTACAGGCTACGAGAATGGCGGGTTCGCCGCCAAACTCCCACACGCAAAAACAATTCCGCCAGCTGCGCAGGTTACTATGAGAGAGATGGCATCTATCGAACCACGTCGTCAGTCCCGGATTGTCCAAAGATGTTAAACTTGACATTTCTGGTTTAAATTACCCACTCCCCTGGCACAAGTGACGGTCCAATGCCCTGGGTTTGCCCCGGAAGGAGGGGCAGGGGGTTTGTTGAAGTTTCAATTTGATCGGCGCAAAAGTCAACAGAATCACCTGTTTCTTCGGTGCTCGTTATAGAGCGTAACCACATCGCAAACGTACACTTGAAAAGTTTTTTTGGAATGAGTTCAGAAACAAAGTACTTCTAAAATTTGCATCTGCAAGAGAAGCTCATGATAATCAGAATAATGTGAGCTCTTTGGGGTAAAAAAAAATTGAATTTCCTCTGTTAAAAAAGGTATTCCCATAAGTCCTTGAAGCCTCATCATTCATGGTTTCTACTTTTTAAGCGACCTTTTTCAGTCAGGTATATTCAGTTTATGCTATCAGGGCTGTCACTAAGATTTCAAGTGGCCTGGGGCCCGTTTCTCGAAAGTCCCGATAATTAACGGGCCCGGTAAGCTGTCTCCGATTACATTAAAGATCGAGGTTTCAATAGTTTTGCATCTAACACGACAAAACTGTCAGTTAATGAAACAAAATGCGGTAGTTTGCTAGCCAGGACCCGCGCTCTTATTCTTTATATTTCGATTTGAATATTTGATTTCGGGTCCGTTAAGTTAACGGGACTTTCGAGAAACGGGCCCCTGGTACTATTTAATCAAAAGGCGCAGTAATTAACAGCTAGAAGATTCCAATAGTCCTATTTTCTGTTTGTTTCCTATGAACGTAGCGGGGGAATAACTGAGGAAAATCTTCAGCCACGCCCTTAATGACAGCCCTGTGCTATCATAACAGAAAACTGGCGGTATTATTACTTTTCTCTTATGGTTTTGTTAAGTGGACCTCTTTGCGAATAGGCGAATCTTTGTTCACATCTTTAGCCTCATCAGCATATGCCTTTCATTCTCTTATCAAGCTTATTGAAATAAACTGTCTTCTCATTGATATATAAATATGGAATGAGTATAACAATTTCAGTTGTCTGTGAAAATTTGAGCCTGATAATTAACAATTAGTCGCCGTAGGCGACGTGAATATCAGCGAATAGTCACCGAGAAGTCGAGGTGACTATTCGCCGATTTTCACGTCGCTTGAGGCGAGTAATTGTTTTAGCATAATTACATTAATGATTATTCGAGAAAATAAAATTATCGATCAATATCTGACTCCGAAACATCAACAAATCTGGCTGCCATTTTATAATCACCGCGCTGTGATTATAGCGGGATGAAGCGAAGCTCCTAGCCAATCATAGCGCTCTATTTTCGATAATCATCAAATGCAATTATACTAATGTAAAATAGTTTCGGATACAAGATGTATGGGCTCATTATAAACGTTTTTGCCACCCAGCAATTTCGCAGTTTACAATGGCTGCTATTTCCTTTGTTATTGCTTGCAAAGAGCTGAAAATTGCACAAATTGCTCAAATTGGCCAACTCTTGCAACTTTTGAATTTACTTCGTGCATACGATGACGTCTTTCATAAGTTAACTCGAATGCTAATGAGCAAAAATGTAAACAATGACGGCAGTAAAGATTCGCCTATAGCCGGGCAAAAATTCCCTTTTGTGAAAATATCAAGATTTTGATACAAATAATGTTGTTGAGATATCAGCTCTGTTATGCTGTGATGATTCGAATGGCATCATCGGAGTAAAAAAAAAGTGATAACAACGCGATTTTCTTTCTTTTTAATAGAAACGCTCTCAATGACAGGTCAAAAAATTTTCTAAGTGTCTTAAAAATGGCAGCGACCGTTTACGAAAGGGACAACTGCGACGGCGCCTGCGTGGTCTGTATCGATCGTAGTGTTTGCGCACATAAAATGATGTGACCATTTTTGATGAACTGTTGATGTCAGTAACTGACCTTTAACAGTCTGTATGGCTGCTGTTATCTTTAATCTCAATTGTAACCTTCGTTTAAATCATTTTAGATGCTTGGTGTTCCACAGACCAAAATCCAGGGTTCGTGTACTTCCAGGTTAAGCTGCCACAGCTGGCTCTTGTTTCACGTATATCAGTGCAAGGTGGCCGAGATATTCTGCTAAGTCAAAACAACTACTGGATCAAAAGGTAACCTAAGGGCGGTTTACATGGAGGGAGGGAGATCTTAGCACCAGGAAAATCCTAGAAGGCGGATCAACTTAGCGCCATATGTTTTCTGTATTCAGTTCACAAACAAGGGTTGCACTGTTCCCTAGCGTTAGGATCTTCTTAGCACTATGATCTTCTTAGCTGAGGTAGGAATATCCTAGCACTAGGAAGATCCTAGCACCATGTAAACTACTTTCGCTAGAAAGATCCTAGTACTAGGGACAAACCAGACAAAAATGGCGGTGGGTCGTTCAAACCCCGGTGATTTCGACTGGCGTTACCACGTGCTGATTAGTAATGGTAACAGGACTGAGTGGAGTCCAATTCGGTCTGTAATCATACGAGTGATTAACAAAATCGGACGACCGCGTAGCGGGAGTCCAATTTGTTTAATCACGAGTGTGATTACAGACTGAATTAGACGACACGAAGTTCTGTTACCAATTAGTCATAACTTTAGCAAAATTTCTGATACAATAGGCTATTTTTTAAACCAAAACACAAGAAATTCGAAATTTTGTTTTGCTAGCAGTGAAAAAAAAGCCATTTAAGCGCGCGCGTGATGGCGCGTACTGTCCAATTACTTAGGCATGACGCGTACTGTTCTAGTAAACTGTCCAATTAAGGCTGAAATCAGGGCAGTTGAGAGCCAATCAGATTTGGCAATTTTGTTACAGTTATGATTATTGTGATAATTCTGTTGTATTTAGCACGAAAGTAATAATTGGGGACACTATTTTTACGTCTCCTACTGGAGACGGGACCACCATTTTACGTGGTCATCTGAGTCACACCTCCTATTTTTCTTATTTTTTAGCTTGTGAAGCCAAAATTTGTAACAAAATTGAAAATGAAATTATAGTTGTATGTGTTTTAGAGTGAGATTTATCATAAAGCAAGTTGATGTTCTAATATTACCAAAAGTAATAGTTACATTTGTTCTTTCCATGACCTCTATTGCCTTTTTGAGTTCTGTTAACGACTTTGTTATGTTGTTACTTTTTGTATGATTTTCTAGTGCACCTACATGTATTGCATGTATAGAAAATACTTCTTGGAAAGTGCTGGCGTACGGTATTTACGCACGAGTTGTTCACGTATCAGAAATCGAACGAGTGAGAGCAGCGAACGAGTACGATTTCTGATACAACAACAACGAGTGCGTAAATACAGTACAAAGCACTTTCCATGTGGTTTTGTGTTTATTATATACATACCGAGACATTCATCATTTTGGCGGCCTTTTTATTTTAAATCTTTCAAAAATGCTAAAATTTGCCGCTACACACTTCCCGCAAAATGACAACGAAAACGAAGTATCAGCTTTTTAGTAAAAACGTTTGTTAAAAACAGAAATGACGGTGAGGATATGATGTAATCCAAGAACTATAAGTAATCTTAACTGTTTCTTCTCAATACACAATTGAAAATGAGTGAATTTAAGTAAAATGTCCGGTTTCAATATAAGCTTAAGCTTAAAGGAAAGGCAAAGTAGCTCCGACAAAAAGCACAACAAAAGCTTACGTCTCGTTCTGTTTATCCCTTTCCGCTGTTGTTTCGCCGCCTCTCTACCGTTTTCTTTATCGACAGTGAAACAAACGAAACTATTCCACTCCATTTTCGAAATGTTTTTCACTTTTTTAGCGAGAAAAACTCTGAGTAAAATTTTTCTCGTTGAATGTGTGCGAAGCGGCGCTGCAAGCCGCAATAAAAGGCGGGAATTTTGGTGCGAAACTCAAACACCTCTGTGGCTTCTGATTGGGCGTATCATTTTTCTCACACGTGAAAAAACATCTTTCGCGATTCTGATTGGACGTATCATTTTTTCACGTGTGAAAACCATCGTTCGCTCCTCTGATTGGCTAGAACTCATTTGCGTACGAAAATTTACGTATACATTGTACTTCTCATGACTGTCGAATAATATTGTGCATAGCCCACTGAAACTGCATTTCAGTATTTGGACATGTTATATTTTATTTTGAAGTCTTGCTCGCTTTTATGTTCATCTTTGAAACTGAAAACAAGATCCAGTTGTCCTCTCACAACACAGGTCAGATAAATCATCCAATCAACTTCTTGTTTAAAAAACCAATCACTAGCTGGATTCTGGATGCTACATGAAAAGAACAGACTCAAGTTTAGTTTACGGCACTAGCTCTCTTGGTGAGCCCTTGTTAACAGCTATTCCTAAGCAACTGACGAAGGATCTAATATTTTGATTGCAAAACCGGTCTCGCAGTCATAGCTAAGCAGAGTGTTACGTTCTTCTTAGAAGTTAACCATGACACACTTACATTCTGAAACCAAATAGATTAGTGTCATTTTGCGTACACCGCGGAAAGCCTGGTTCTGTAATTACATGTAAAACTATGCGGTCTTTTGATTCAAACAAGCATATTTTCAACCAGCTACCGATTGCAGATTAATGGACGGAAAGCTTTCCATAAGGCTTTTTAGTCCTAGTTCGATATCCTTCGATAACAACGCAATCATAAGAAATTTCTATGCTAAAAATTTCATTCTTCGAAGTTTTTCAAAGATTTGCCGCCAATTAACTCGAATGGAATTTACATATGATCACGTTTGATTATAGAACCACGCTCGACCTGTAATCAAGCATATCATTCTGATTACAGAGTAACTGAGCCAATAAACTAAACGTTTAAATATTGATCACTCCTTCTAAGCTGCGAAGTTGATCTAAATCCTGCGAACGACTGAAAAGACTCGTAGCCTTTATTACAACCCTGATGGGGTGCAGGGAGACTATCTTTGTGGACGAAAGTACTATTGATTTTCCTATTTTTCTCCTATTTTTTAATACAAAGTTTCCTGAGTTTCCTATTTTCCTTTTTTTTTTTGAGCATCCATGGCACTGGACACCCTGTTCATTTCTCAGTTATTTTAAGACCCTGAGTAATGGTCCGGCCCCGGGAATCGAACCCAGGACCTCCCTCTCCGCAGTCAAGCGCTCTACTGACTGAGCTAATCCTGCCGCGTTTAAATCCTGCCGGGTTAGTTATTAACGCTTAGTAAAGAGAACAGAAGAACCCAAATTACATTTTTGTTTTTGTCGCCCGCCATCTTTAATTCCTTCTTTACATGGGCACCACACTGACCGAAATTTCTACATGTAAATCCGACGAAAAGTTGTCCCGCCTTATAGAATCTTGCTTTTACTTTGATCTTCCCCCCTCCATATAAACAGCGCCCCTTAGCAGCTAATTGCTACTTATTTGAAATAAGCCCTGAGATGCTTGAAGCGCACGAAACCTACTCTTTAGAGGTCTTGGTTGTTTACCATAACTTTTGCATGAGCAAACCGGTCGTTTCACATTTTGAGCAAATGGTTATGATACATTTGACAAAGAAAAATTAGTGACTTGGAGTAATCGCGATGAAGACTTAAAGAACGCAAATTCACTTTTTTCAGCGACGTTTCGCCGCCGTCGCCGTCTTCTGATGTTAATTAACGTCCCCACTTTTTTTTTCTCTAGACGTGGCGCTCATCACAGACTCATGTTTGAGATGAGGCTCTCGTCTTGCCCAGGAAGAGAGGTTGGTAACCTACTTTTGAGCACTACTGTATTTTCTGTAGTTTCAGGATGAAGATCTCTTTAGATGGTGAAAAATACACCTGGTACAGGGACACTAAAGGTGCAAAAGGTCGACGCAAATTTGAAGCTAATAGAGGTACAACTTGGTAATACAGCCACCTGTAAAACATACGCTTACCCGCAACTAAGAACCTGTTTATTAAGAACTGGCTAGGCTAAAATTTACCTGTTAGGCTCACTCTATACAAGAACCTGTTTAGCCTAAGATTTGGTAAAGGTTCCTATTTTCTAAAGTCTACAAAAAAATTCTGTACGATTGGCAAATAAGATAAGGAATAAGGTAAATACCACTTAATGCTCTAAGCTACAATGTATTTTTTTCTTATTCAGAAAATAAGAACTTATTTGAGAACCAAAATAGCCTAAGGTTGTGCTAATAACCATTTATGTTAGAACCGTTTAGGCTAAGTTGGGAAAATGCAGGTTCTTAGTGGCGGGTTTTTTACTGTATGTGAAATTATCCCGCACATCATTAACCTTTGCTGGTTTTAGTTACTTTACATGCGTAGGGAAAGGTATGATGTACATGTTACAGGTCAAATTTGATTTCAGGTCACGTAAAATTTTTTAACCTAGGTTGATTCTCAATTTCCTTTGTCTTCTAGGGCTCGGAGACAATTGAAACTGAAAGTTAACCCATTAGGTCATATCAAAATTAACCTGAAATCAAGTTTGACCTGTAATATAACACATATAGTCATTTTGCTTGTTTTTTGTTTTTAATAACCTTTTATCTTGATGTATCGTTTTCAATTCGTGAATATCAGAAGGGATTCGTTTTACGCAGAAAATCCGGCTAATTATGCCTAGGGATGGATAAATTCAAAGACGGTAAGGCCATTTCTCGACTGACAGTCTAAAATATTATTGTCAAAGAGAGACGATCCACAAGTTCTTCACAACTCAGGGTGTATTTCTGCGCGTGTCAAGTTTCATGCTCCCCGCGGAACAAATGCTTTCAGTTTGGCTCGAAAATCAAAGCGAATTTTGTTTTTCATATGTTGTTTCTCACTCATTCAGTTTCGCTTAAACGATATTTGTGGAAAGTGGTGTCTGAATCTAAGAAGTTGCGAAAGTTACCGAGTAGCCTGTGCCAGGCCCTCAGATAGTAGGGATGTCGCGAAAAGACGTGCGTTTTTTACATCACTTTTTACTGCACGACTGTGCTATTATTTTGGAGCCTGGAGCAGGCTAGATACCGAGCAGATGCTGAAGTAACAAACGTCATTTCTCGATTACGAAAGATGATGGAAAAATCATGGGATTTATTGGAAACAGCGTCCATTTGGGATAAACAAACAAACACACTTGTGAATAAAGCTGCCAACGATTCCGCCCGGGTTAGCGGGCAAGATCGTAAACAACTGCCCGCTCTCGGAACCAATCAGATTGCAGGATTTGGAGGATTCCGCCCGCTCGTAAGCTTAGAAAAAAATAAAGTACGATATTGGACGATGCAGACGCTGCGAATCGTAATAACTTTGTCCCATCTCAGAGCTTTTCGTGATGCTCTCCGGGAAACTTTCCTCAAGGTGACCAATGTCTAAAAGTAAACTGCTAAACGGCACCGAAACCAGCTTCAGGCGCGCACTGATTTCAAATAACTGTCACTTGTATTAAAGAGACAATTGTGGGTAGGGACAAAAAAAAATTGGGGGGGGGGGTTAAGATAATTCTGTCAACATCCACCTTCTACAAAAATCCCTAACCACAAAACCAGCGAAAAAACATAGCCAAACAACACAGTAAACAAGCTATTAGACAGGAGAAGTTGAGAAAAATTACAAAATGTTTGCTAACCCGGTTTTCACAACTCCAGGTAGACTTATTAAAATACGTTGTAATAATTTATGCATTTGGTTCAGTGAATGAAAAGTTCGGCATCTGAATCAAAGTCGTTTCAAAGTCGCTCCAAAGGCGAAATTCCCGGCCGGGCTAGGCAAAAAGAATGGCTGAGCCGTTCCAAATTGAAACAGGCGTTCCTAATTGACTCAGACGCCGAACTTTTCATGTACTTAATTCAATGTATTAGGTTCGGCTCATGAAAAGTTCGGCGTCTAAACCGGGCCTAACTGTACTTTGAACTTTCATACACTAGATGGCTCAACTATACAAAATCATACTTTGATGTTTGCTGCTCCGGTTCGTGGGATAAGAATCTACCCAACGGAATGGGAAAACTGGATTTGCTTACGTGCAGAGCTGTATGGATTTTATTTGGGCAGTGAAATGTGTGCTTCCAGTGGCCCTGTGGATGCAGCAAGCTCATCTTGTGTTGGGGATAGAAACTGCGGTCAGAATGCCGAGTGTACTACAGTTCCAAGTCAGGGTACGTACATGAAGACAACAACAACAACAACAATATTGGTTTGCATTCCCTTTTACATACTGGCATTACAAAAAACAAAAAATAGAATAAAAGTGAATAAAGGATAATAGTAGAAAAATACAGCAATGAAATTGCAAAATAAATAGTCAATAATAATTAGTTACAATATCTTGACTTTTGTTTCCTTTTCTTGAAAGATTCGAAAACAAAATAACCTAATTTTTTACAAATATAAGGGTCTACTTTATTACAAAGGAATAATATTTTATCTTGTTCATTTAGAGTATTAAAGATAGCATATTTCGAGATTATATAATTAAAAAACGTTTTCCGTATACACGAATAAGAATTACAGTGAAGTAGAAAGTGAACCTCATTTTCGACCTCATTAGATGAACAATTTTTGCAAATTCTTAGATTTTTCCGGAAGTTTCGGGACAGAATGTCTGCATGTACATGTTTATTTCAAAATGTTGTTCCTTTTAAGTTTTGGGCAAACAAATGTGATGTCCCAGTTAACTCACAAGGTAAAGGTCATTATGTTTCGTGGACTCGGTAACTAGTAATAATATTTAAACTGACAGACCTGAGGCTGACAGTGGGAATCGAATTCGAAACCTCCCTCACAGGAGGCCGCGTACTAAACGACAGATCCT
Organism: Porites lutea; assembly: GCF_958299795.1. Lineage (NCBI taxonomy): Eukaryota > Metazoa > Cnidaria > Anthozoa > Scleractinia > Poritidae > Porites > Porites lutea. The sequence continues at coordinate 49,294,018 of NC_133201.1, read as the reverse complement.
TGCTCACTGATGAGGACCTTAAGATTTAGATGAAAATGCTCAGTGGTTTCAAAATAAATTGAAGGGGCGCTTAAAAAAGACCGTTACAGTACAGTACTGCGACCGGGGAGTTCTAGTCGTTAAGTTTATACACTGTAATAAATGAACCGTGGAGTTACGTTTGAAACGTGATAACCTATCTATTTGCCAGAAAGTTTATTTAAGGTAATTCCCTTTGAAAAGGATGTGGTACCCAGATTTTTTTCAAACTTGGCACAATTGACAGCCATATATAGGACAATGAAAAACGTCAATAAAAAGATGGGGTGACAGTCACATACCCCCTCTTGACCAAAAGGAAAAATGACAACCGCCCTCCTCCCCTCCCCAGACTAAATGAGGAAAGTGAAATATGGGCAATATGATGAAATGGTGCGGAGATTAGTAGAAAACAAAAACAAGAGGTAACCAAAGGTTCACAGATTTTAGTGTTTCTGGTGTAAATTGTGTAAATGAAAGAAAGTTGTAAGAGATTAAAGCTAGCTGTGTCTCCCTGGGAAATTGCATACCGGGGCCATGTGGCAGCTTATAGATTCAATAATAAAATACTGTTATCTCTATTAAGTTATATTTGGGACCTAGATTAGCTAAGAACAAGCCCAAGTCAAAAGAAAACAAACAAAGAAAAAGCCAGCAAAAGGCAGATGAAGAGCTATAAAACTGGTGCCAAAGATATTAAATGGCCTGATCAGTTAAGCACAAAAAGAAAAGGGAATTCATTGCAAGTCAGCTAACCTCTGAAGAAAGGTTCAAATACTTTACATTCAGTGAAATATAAATCTCTTTAAAACAGGAGATGGAAGTTAATTTACTATTTTTAATTATTATGGCCAAATTGCCAGCTGGAGCATTGCATAACCAAGGCAAAAAAAAATGAACACAATACTTGTTATGCATCAGGTCAAAATTTACCTTGGTTCAAGTTTATTTTCCTTTTACCAGGGAATGGTAAGGTCTATGAAAATTAGTTTTTACAAAAGAAAAATATAATTTGAGATCAGTGGCACTTTGCCTACTCCACAGAAAGCTTCAGGTTCCGTACTAAAAACTATGTGGTCGTTTGGCTCAAACAAGCATCAATTCTCAACCAGCTACCGATGGTGGCTTAATAGAAAGAAAGCCTTCTACAGACATTGTAGTCCTTCATCGATATTATTTAATGACACCGCAATCGTAAGAAGTTTCTATCCTAAGAAATTCCATCCTTGATGTAAATCAAAGAAGCTTTCTAAAGATTTGCCGCCAACTTAATGGGAATTTGCATATATGATCACTTTTGATTAAAGAACCGTGCTCGACCTGTAGTCATTCTGATTGAAGCGTAACTGCAGAGCCAACAAACCAAATATTACTGATCGTTTTTACTCCTTCTAAGCTGCGAAAGTTGATTTAAGCCTTGCGAACATAGAAGCTGAGGACTTAATCATAACTTTAAAACCTTTGAAAGAGAGAAAGGGTTAATTTTGATGATAATGATGGTAGATAGATAGATAGATAACTTTATTTAAACACGGTTAAAATTCCTTCAGCATGTACAAAAAAAAAAAAATCTAAGATCTATTATACCTAACTAAACTAACTCTAATTAAAAATATATTCATAAAATTTTAACTACCTAGCTATTTACAATTAAAAGCTGCTTTTCAAGGATGCCGTGTAAAACTGTATTAATGTATGATCTCATTCAAAACTGTTGCGACACAGTTTGCGTTTAAAATCATGTAAAGAATCTGCAGATCTTAAATCATGGGATAGGCTGTTCCACAGCTTAGCTCCGCTATAGGAGAAACTTTTCTTTAAATAATTGGTACGGGGCAGCGGAAGGACTAATTTATTTTCAGTATTCCTCAATCGATAAGAAGTTATTTCGTCACGAGATACAAATTTAGATGTTAGATAGTCGGCAGTCATCCCATGTACAGTTTTATACATCATAATAGCCGTCGATACTTGTCTTTGGTGTTTAAGCTTACGCCAACCCAGTGCCAGGAACAAGTCGTCCACATTACAATCAGAATTAGCGGATATTAGAATACGGGCTGCACGATTTTGGAACCTCTGCAGCTGATCGGAAAGACAAATGCCGCAGTTGCTCCATACGACATTACAGTAATCAAAATGCGGTTGAATTAAACTGTCGTAAACATTAATTAATACATTAAAAGGAATAAGATGTCGTATTCTTTTAATTGCACCCAAAGCAGAAGCAATCTTTTTACAAATACTCTGTATGTGGCCTTCCCAGCTTAAGTTTTGGTCAATATGCACTCCAAGAGATTTTGCCGTTGACACTTGCATCACGGGATGGTCGTTTATCATAAAAGAAGGAGTTTCAGATAGCTTTGATAGCTTCTGCCTCGACCCAACTAACATAAACTCAGTTTTAGTCAAGTAAAGGGTCAGTTTGTTAGCCGATAGCCATATATACACCTTGTTTAAATCGTCGTTAACGCAGTCATTTATGAGTTTTAAATCTGCGCTGGCATAGGTTAGGCTGCTGTCATCGGCATACATTCTAGGTTGTGAAAAATGCAAGCAATTAGGTAGGTCATTAATATACAGTAAAAACAATAAAGGTCCAAGAATTGTTCCTTGGGGAACACCACATGTAACTAATTTTGGGTTTGTCATTGAGCAATTAATTTGGCAATTTTGGGTACGATTGTTTAAATACGAAGTAAACCATTCGTGACAGGAACCGCGTAATCCATAATATTGTAATTTCGTTAATAAGATATGATGATCAACTGTGTCGAAAGCCTTTTATAACATAACACAAGTAAATCGCGCGCTCTGATTGGTCAGTCAGCCACTACCATTTGCCCGTGGGTGCACGCCAAGAAACTGAGCTAGCGCGGTAAAATTTAGGCAAATTCAACAAATCTCCTCTCCTGACGGTAAAATACACCAATGAAATGCACAGATGAAAAGTGGAAGTTGAAGAAAATACTAAGCTGTCGTTTTGAAGGAAAAAAAGACAAAAGATCAAGCGAGAAATTTGCCCTGGATGAATGAATCACTGTTTTCCTCGCGCTAGAATCGGCTGAAGGAAAATCGAGCGAGCGAAGATTTGAGGTACATTTTGTGTGTTTTTTATAGAAGAGAACTCTATTTGAAATGTAAATTTATCAATTAGCATTGTGTTACTGACTTTTTTATCAAGCTGATGCTAAATTCAAGCAAATATTTTAGGAAACACGCTCAAATTCTAGACAGCTTTGTTGTGAAGTTTTCATTGCATCGATTAAAAATTTTAGTTGAGTTTAAACGGGCACATTACGCTGGAATAAGCGAATTTCATTTGAGTACAGAAACATTTGGGTTTTCAAATAAATTTTTCAAAAAATAAATTCTGTGTGTATTATTTTGTTCCTCAGTGTTCATTCATAACAGTCGTTCAGAGAACGGTCTAAAAACAACAGCTTCAGCGCCGGCTGTGTGTTGGCGAATTTCAGTTGCAACTTTGACTTTCATAGCTGGATTTCCCCAGACAGATTTCGATACAAAGCTAGTTAATTTCTTTTTGAAATTAGTGTTACCTTTTATCCTTAAGGAATTACGGTCAAATTTTCTCATTTCTACTTTACGTTTATGTCAAAAATTGTCACATAAATAAGCTTGATAATTATTTCATTTATTTAGTTTTAGCTTAGTTTTTAGAGTCTTTTTGTTTATAGTTGCAGCTATAGTTTTCCCTCAAAGTTTTTACCCTAATATTAAGAGCAAGTAGACAGATGCCATTCAGAATAACAACGAAAAACGTTGGTGCAATTTACCTGAAGACGGAGAACGGTTGATTCAGCGAAAGAAAAACTCAAAGGCAAGTTTTTGAAAAACATAGAACGTGATTTGTTTACGCGCGGGCAGATGGCAGCATACATGAACTAGAACCGATGACTCAACTGAAGGCAAATGGAAAATAATGTTTTTCTCTTTTGATTATGTTATAAAAGAAATGGTAAACGTTGCAGCTGTGCAACCATGGAGTTATGGATGCACTTGGGAGGTTTGCTAAGCACTCAAGAAGCTAGAGTATCGCCTCGTGCGACTCTTACGCTTCTTTCGTGCTTAGCAACCTCCCGCGTGCATCCATAACTCCATGGTTGCACGTTGCACGTTTACCATTTCTTAATTTTAAGTCTAAGAAGACAACGGCATTGACAAGGCCACGATCAACGTTCACTGCCCAGCTATCGGTAGCTTCGAGTAATGCGGTTACAGTAGAATGTAAAGAACGAAAACCAGATTGGTAAGGAGATAGAATACGATTCTCAGTAAGATAGTGATACAACTGGTCGTAGACAACCCGTTCAAATACTTTGGCCACGACTGGGATCACCGATGTTGGTCGATAATTGGTGGGATCATTTCGTTTACCAGAATTTTTATACAAAGGAGTAACCCTAGCCGACTTCCACTCATCGGGAAAAATTCCTGTCAACAGTGATTGATTAAATATTAAAGTAAGAGACTCGGCAATTAGATCAGGGCACTCCCTTAATAATTTAGCTGATATACTATCTAATCCAATGGCTCGATTTTAGTCCCTGATATTGTATTTCATTTATTATTGTTTTATTAGATTTGCGGGAAGTCAATTCATTGATGGTCTTCCAGGTCTTACGTTGATCACCGGCATAATTATTAAAAGAATTATTATAATAGGCCCGTGATGATGATGATGATGATGATGATGATTATAATGATGATGATGATGATGAAACAATCTGTGACGTTATTAATAGAAGCAGGATAAAAGTAAAGGTGGTAATGATAATGTAGATAGAGCTGAGCAAGCGCGCTTGCGTCGATCTCGCCAGCAGTCTCGATCTATCTCCCTAACCTGTGGTAATAACCAGTAATATTTTGTATATTTTTATATATTTTCTCCCTTGTCACAGATTATAGCAACAACATACTGAACGTCTCTGGTGAATCTTGTCAGTGTTACCATGGATATCATGGCCCCAGTTGTGAACATTATGGTTGCTCATCCAACCCTTGTCTGAATGGCGGCAACTGCTCTGAGGCAAACGGCACATTTAATTGCAATTGTCTGTTTGGCTACTATGGCAATACCTGCCAACATCCTTGTAAATCAGGTTACTATGGTTTCAATTGCTCTTATAAATGTAATTGCACGGAGCATGGCAGCTGTGATGTAGCCACGGGTCATTGCCATTGCAGGCGAGGTTATTATGGGGAAAGCTGCGAAAAGGTCTGCAGTCCTGGCTATTTTGGTTACAACTGTGCGCAGAGATGTCAGTGCAAGAACAGTGCATCATGTGATCCTAAACTAGGGTCGTGTAACTGTACCGCAGGGTGGACTGGAGACGTGTGCGATAAGCCCTGCCCATTGAATACATGGGGTGTCAGCTGCTCCCAGAACTGTTCTTGTCAGAAGTCGGCCTTGTTTTGTAACAGATTTACAGGGAACTGCATTTGCTTGCCAGGATATCACGGAGAGTAAGTTCAAAGACTTTTCTTCGAAAGATGCCTTATACATGTCACATGTCACAGTTACCCATTTTTAGTAAAATCCAACTAGTGGTCTATTATCAATGCTGCGTTCTGATTGGTTGGGCTGCTACTAGGCTATATGTTATAGCCCACTAGTAGCGAAAGCGCCTGCTTTTTGGCGGCCAAAAAAGGATTAGTCTAGCTTTAACCAGCTAAAGTTGTTTTGTCTCGATATTTTTGACCAGCTAGTTGGATTTTACTAAAACAATTATTCCTCTCGCCCTCATGGGCTCTGAGTCAATAGCCCATTCGGCCTTCAGCCTCATGGGCTATTGACTCAGAGCCCATTTGGGCTCGAGGAATAATTGTTAAATACACGTAGGATATCAAATCGGACTCGTGCATATGATTTCAGACCAAATTACACTCCATTCAGATCAATTACCATTATTAATTGGATATTTGACAGCCACAGTTTCTAATCAATGTAATTAAATGTTCCCAACTGAACTGCTAACCGAGTGGAGGTTTTCTCATACACAGCGACATCAACGCCTGATGGATATCAATAGTTAGTGCTCAAAATATCACAGTGACTTTCGTGAGACAATCGATAAACGAGCCCTCCCATGATGTCCGGGATCAGCAGTCGGATGTAATGACCCTCTAGGCCCCAATAGCACTACCGTAAATGATCTAATTGACACCCGTTCTTATTTCAACGCTTGTTACCTAATAAATACCCCTTTACGATGTTAAGTTTCTATATAATAGACGCCCTCCGTGAAAGTTACTCCAAAATACTTGGAATTAGCAAAAAGGAGCAACATGATTTAATTTATTCAGCTTCTTGCTTGATTAACAAATGTTTGCGCATTGCGTCTTGTTCAATGTCAAGTTCAAAATAAGAACAGACTGATGATAACAACGCAATGACCCTGAACAAGGATTCTGACCTCGAAGGTGAAATTTGAAAGAGCGATGTGGATTTCTAAACGCCTCCTATTTAGTAAAGGTCCCCTCTTGGACCTCCAATATTAAATTAACCCTTTCACTGCCAAATGTAGCCAAAGGCAAATTTCGACCAGATTTCCAAATTTCGTTTTGTAAAATTTTGAAAAACAAATAGCACCATGTGTAAGTACAGGTAGAGAGCTTTCATTTGAATGGTCACATCAAAGGATTTCGACCACAGACTCAAAAGTTAAAGTCACCTTACAAATCTCCATCAAATACTCTGGCAGTGAAAGGGTTAACGCAGCGAGTGTCAAGTGGATCATTTACGGTATGCATATTCCCCAAACTAATCTCTATACATTGTTTTATGTTACTGATGCGATCAAGAGCTTTTTAGTTTATCATTTCTTTATTCTCATGACCTTTCTGTTTGATTCAGTAGTGGAACGGTAAAGAAAAAGTTTGATACTGGTCTCCCTTCTCACGGGTCGGAGGACCATTACCATTCCGCTAATATACCCCTAGAAAGGTATTAATAACGTTTTCTCATTTGCACAGTGAATGTCAATATCCTTGTCCATCGGGAACGTATGGCGTCAACTGCAGTTACGATTGCAAGTGCCAGAACAATGCAACATGTTCCAGAATAGATGGTACCTGCAACTGTACCCAACCAGGATGGGCAGGAGTGCTCTGCAATCGACCCTGCCCTGGGGGATCATACGGGGTCAACTGTCTTCGTAAGTGCGAATGTCGAAATGGAGGAGCGTGTGATCGCAAGACAGGTCAGTTTTATGTACACGTACCTGTGATATTCATGTGTTTGAATACTTACAAGTAGTCAACCCTCTCTCAGGGTTGATTTCCACTCCCGCGTATTAAATTTTCACGTCCGTAAACAAAATGGAGACAGTGTATGAAACGCCGCACTTAAACGTAAAAGTGCCACGAGGTTTCACTTTTACGTTTAGGCACGACTTTCCATACTTTGCCTGTATTTTATTTACGCGCGCAGAATTTGCGTGCGCACGCTCGTAAGAAATTTGCGACAGTGGAAATCCACCCTAATCCACCTAAGTCTACCCACACTGAATGTCCGTCTGTCGGGAGTAAAATGGATTAAAGAAAGGCAGGGACCAACTCTAGTGTCCGTTTTACCGAGGTGTCCGTCTAATAAAAGTGCCAGTTAACCCCTAAAGTCCCAATAGTGACCAAGATCAATTTTCTCCTAACAATATCCATACATAGTCAACAGATAAGTTATGAGAATTAATAAAATGATCACCTAAGTAAAAATGCCTTGATCTTTTAACAAATTTTCTTAACTAATTCTTTAAGGAAATGTATAGAGATCAGTTTGGAGAATTTGTATGTAGATGCTGGGGTTTTGATATCCATTTACAGGATCCTGTATCTGCCGGAGTGGTTTCTTTGGCCAGTTCTGTGACAAGCCTTGTTCTCAGGGCTTCTGGGGCCAGAACTGCTCCATGACTTGTTCGTGTCTGAACGGTGCGCTGTGTAACTCTGTAAATGGTCAATGTACTTGCCGAACTGCTGATGGCTGTCAGTGCTCTCCAGGCTGGACTGGTAGCGACTGCTCCAAGCCTTGTAATGATACCTCGTGGGGAAGTAATTGTCAGAATGTCTGCCTATGTCAACACAATGGAATCTGCAATCAGGTCTGCCAAGCTACAATTCTGAATGGCATGTAATTGCTTATTACGAATCAGGGGCTGTCACTGAGGGCCCGGGGTCGGGATTTCCCCTGGCTACTATGAGCACGACCCCCGACTACTTTAGGAGGAAATAAAGAGAAAATAGAACATAAAATTTAGGTTTCTGGGAAACTACCCACCTCCACCTCTCCCTCCCCTAAGTCAACATTAACACTTGCTTCTCTCTTAGGGCAAAATGTCGGGTTAGGGGAGGGGTAGGTGGGCAATTTCCCAGAAACCTAAATTCATCCGAACTTTTTAGCTACTCAGTTTCCCACCTATGCATTTGGCTAGCAAATCGAAATCCTAGTGATAGCCCCGATAAATAGTTACCCAACTACTGTGGCTTACATCGCAGCGATTTATATTTGGATGGAAATCTAGCAGTAGCTCTACGTATTCCTTAAATTATGAAAGTAAAACTGAAGCGATTGGTGTACCAAATGCACTTTCTAGATAGCATTTTTCCCGCGCAGGTCATCTGCCCCGTGTATCTGCTCGGGTGTGCGAGTTGCTCATTGGACTGTCTGCACAAGCCTTGCGTTCTTTTTAAAAAAGCCCATCGCCCGATTAAACTGGTTAAACAATTTTGGAAGTGAGGACCACAGAGTCTTTATTTAGCTGTTCAACTGACATGTTCGATTTTGCGGAGACAGCAGATGTCGTGGAAAAAGTAATCTTATATTACACTGAACGTCTTTCACACCTCGACACTTCTTAGTAACACAGCTATGCACGATAACTAAAGGAAAATAAAAATAAAACCACGGACTTGCACACCCGTTTATATACAATTGTTTTCGTTTATATTGACCGTTAGCGATCACTTTCGTTCAACAGGTTAACGGCACTTGTCACTGTGTACCTGGGTACAAGGGTCCCAAATGTGAACACTCGTGTCCACAGGGCTACTATGGTCAGAAGTGTGCTTTTAAGTGTGGATGCACCTCCTCCCAATCTACAGGCTGTGATCCAGTCACTGGCGTCTGCACGTGCAAGTCTGGTTTTACAGGGCGACATTGCGACGTTCCCTGCCCAGCCGGAAAATGGGGCTTAAACTGCTCACAATCTTGCTCATGTGACCATGGAGGTTGTAACCCGGTATCTGGAAACTGCACTTGCGATCGAGGCTGGAAGGGTCAACGTTGCGATCAAGTGTGTTCCAACTGTGGTCAGCCGTGTCCACCATGTTTCCATGGAAACGGATCATGTGATCAAGTCTCCGGAAAATGTCTATGTTTTCCTGGTTACCAGGGAAGCTCTTGTCTAGAGGCCTGCAGTGTGGGTTACTATGGTGACAAGTGTCAACAGAAATGTGATTGTGCAAACGGGGAAACGTGTCACCACGTGACTGGGCAGTGTCTGTGTAAACTGGGCTGGACTGGAGCGCGATGTAATGAAGGTAACTATAATTGCTGAACAGAAGGAAAAAATGGTAGCAATAATTGCAGTTAATTTAGGATGGTTTTCTGTTTGCGAGGTGAGCACAAAGCGCAAGCACAAGCGCTAAACGCAAGCCCAAACGGAGGCACAAAGAAATAATTTCCATTTGGTGCTCGCGTGATTTATTTTAAGAAGATAAAAGCTTTTCTAGTCTACATTTTGTTTTCATGAAACCGTTCACGATAAAGGGTATTTAGGTAAAAGCGTCGGGCGAAAATGGCTTACAACGTGGTTTTGTTAACACTGGCTAAACTCCTTTTAAATAGCCGGCGTCGCTGATTAAAACCAGATAATTCTCACAAAGTCCTGTAACACATTTGTAAAGTCCTTCATGAGCAATTTATCAGTTTGTAACCATAACGTTTAATATGATGTGTTGGCAGCCTGTCCTAAAGGATCATTTGGCCATAACTGTACCCAGACATGTCCCTGTGTTCGTGGAACCTGTGATCCCATGAATGGGCTCTGTGCATGCCCATCTGGTTACCATGGCTACCTATGCGATAGGCTGTGTTCAGGTGGAGCTGGCTGCAGTGAGAGGTGTCAGTGTGCCAATGGAGCTAGGTGTGACTACATGACAGACCAGTGTGTCTGCCCTGCTGGATGGACTGGTAAAACGTGTCAGGGGTCTTGTCGCCAAGTGCGGGTTATTCCCGGAGTATTTGGGGCGAATTGTTCTCAAAGGTTAGTGTTCTTTATTAAAGGCCCGCTTACACAGGCGATCTTTGGTTTGATTTCAAATCAGGCGTGTAAACTAGCGGCAATTTCTTGGCAATATGTGGCTGCGAGGTTGCCGTTAATTTCGAACGTGATAGAATTTTGATGCTATTCTCGCAGGAGAATTACTGTAAACCTACCATGACATTGAGTTAACGCGAGATGCGCCTCGTTACCTTAAGAGGTAACGTACCTTTAGTGCATGGTAGCTGGAGTGCGCATCAGGTCTTACGACAAAGAAAGTTTGCTAGCAATCCCTGGCCACGTAGTCGAGTGCTTTGCTTTTACCGAACGAACTTTTGACACTGAATGTCCTCGCTCCTTCTTCTGACTTGAAAGATTTCTACGAGAACGATGAGACACGTGATACGCCGTAGTCTAAAGTATGCGGAATCGGCTTGCTACACACACGCCAAGAACCATATTATCAGTTCTTGATAAAAATGGTTTCAAAATCCAAAGCAACAGGATTTTATTTAATGAAAGAGCCAATCTGTTAACACAAGCCTAAATTACTGTTTCTTAATCAGGTGCATTTGTCCCGGATCATGTGATCCAGTTACCGGAAGCTGTTCCTGTCCACGTGGATTCCAAGGTCCAAACTGCCAAGAAGCCTGTGCGGATGGATGGTACGGAGCAAACTGCTCACAGAGGTGCAACTGCATGAACAGTGCGTCATGCAATCACGTGGATGGCTCGTGTACATGCACTCCTGGATGGTCTGGGGTTAACTGTACGGAGAGATGCCCTGCCGGGTATTATGGGATGCTCTGTGCTTCCAAGTGTCAGTGTAGTGTAAATGGGACCGGGAGTGCTTCATTATGTAATTCTGTGACTGGCGAATGTAACTGCAGTCTGGGGTATCACGGTTACAGGTAAGATCTTGCTCTGTTTTTAGAAGCGAGGCTACGTCCACGCGACTGAGGCTGTGGGAGACTGAGACAGTGCGCAACACCGAGAAAGTACGGGGAGATCTTATGTGTAAACTTTCAATTGGAAGCTAATGAGCACTGTAATTTGTTTTCGATAAATGTATTTTAAGTTCTAAAAATGAACATTTTTTTCTGTTTGCGTGACCTGAAAATGAGTAGAGAGTCACACACTAACAGTCCAGAATCCTGGATTCCTCAATAATTCCCCTCTTCCCACAAAGACCACTCAGCAAACCTCACGAATAAGCGTTTATAAATTAGGGAGCTTAAGCGTTTTTGAGCCACGCTCGTCAAGTGGAAGTGAGGCATTTTCTCTTTTAATATGCCCTGACGCTACCAACTTTGTATTGCTGAGTTTCTTTACTCTTACTGAGAAGATTTGCCCAAAAATTTGGGCAAAAGCATCGCCCAATAACGCAGGAAGTCCACCTCCGGCTGACGAGTGTAGCTCATAACCGTCTTTGCTTAAGCTCGCTAATAACGCCTCTCTGCTTTAACTTAACAGGTGCGAGGAGCAGTGCCGTGAGGGTTTCTATGGTAAAAACTGCAGTCAGCGTTGCCAGTGTCAAAACAGCCATTCCTGCAGTATTACAGATGGGTCCTGCACCTGCAAGCCCGGTTACTACGGCGCAGCGTGTCATTTGCCGTGTCCCAAGGATCGCTACGGTGCCAACTGCAATAACACCTGCCAATGTATTTGGTCCAACACCCATTCATGTGACAGGGTTGATGGCACATGTTACTGCAGGGACGGATACAGAGGAGTTGACTGCGAAAGTGTGTGTCCTGAGGGATCCTACGGACGCGACTGCAATGGAAATTGCACTTGCCAGAATGGTGCTGTGTGTGATCACGTGAAAGGCACATGCGCGTGCACGGCCGGATTCAAAGGTCAAAGTTGCGAGACTACCTGCGCCGAAGGCAGGTTTGGTGTGAACTGCTCACGTAAATGCCTTTGTCGGAATGGTGCGAAGTGCAGTCGTTTTGATGGACAGTGTTATTGTGCCCCTGGTTTCTTTAGTAAATATTGTGAAAATGAATGCCGCAGTGGAAGGTATGGAGTAAACTGCACAAATATTTGCGATTGTAACCTCAGGAACAGCCCGAACTGCGATCCTAAAACTGGCGAATGTCTTTGTTTTCTTGGTTTCAAAGGACCCAGATGTGACGAGGTCAGTGTCATGTACCACAAACAGCGCATATGCTTTAAGCTCTGATGAAATAACTCTCTCATTCAACCAAGTCTTTATCTTTTTGAAAAATTAGGCAAAAGCACCAAATTAGCGTTCCTGGGCCTGGAGAAATTTTTATTTAAGGTCTATATGAACTTAGTTCAGTTGAGAAGCGGCTCTACCTCGCAGTGGATAATTGTGTTGTTAAGTTATTCGTCTGCCGTATGCAGTTAAATGGAACGAAACGCAAACTGGAAACAGTGACTACTTACCAATTGCACAATCCATCCAGATGGAAATCTTGTACATAAACATATAAAGAATTTGAGGTGGTTGGAGTGCGACCCGTTACAAAGTATTTTAAAATCAGCTGAATAGACTGAAAAGGGTAAAAAAAAATTGCATCGTCTCAAAACACAGCCCATATTTTCTGAAGCTTCCTAAATGGAATGGCGCGAACCATTTTTGATTGTTCATTCGAAATTTCCGGTTTTCCCATCAAAATGTTTTGTTTAAGTTCTGCACTCGTAATAAACTAAACAACACAGTTTACCTTTAACGTGGAAGAGCTTATCGCTTTCCCCATTGCATTCTTTATCAACAGCCTTGTGAAGACGGCTTTTACGGAAAGAACTGCCAGAAACCATGCCCCGTATGCTCAAGTCATGTGATCGGTCCGTGCCAAAAAGCACATGGCAACTGCTCATGCTCTCCTGGTTACCAAGGATACCGCTGCTTTGATGACTGTGGCTTGCAGCATTATGGTCTGCATTGTAAGCAGTCGTGCCAGTGTACAAGTGACGAGCTGTGCCACCATATAAACGGCTTGTGCTTGGACATGTCCAGAGGGAAGTTTTCTCTGATTGTAAATGACACTATTGAAGAACTCCATGATCGTGTGCGGATGAGAGACATAAAGCGCGGGCTGGAAAAGTTGATGGAGCTTTACTTTGACGAGAAACCATCCGACGATGAGGTAAAGTAGAAATGTTGGAAGGAGTAGGTATTTAATTCTTTCAAAAAGTTTTACGATGTAAGCGAACTTCCCGTGATGGACCACAGTAATACCAACGTGTGGTGGTCTCTTACAGGGCACACAAGTCAATTTAGCTGATCCCATCGCCATATGCCCTCATACCGTGGGAGAACTGTTTTGTAGTTCCTAACCAACAGCTACCACTTGTGTATGGTGGAGCTGGCGCTTAAATGAGTGCTTTTGCACTCGCACGGCAGTAAACGGCGGGGTCGATGCTTGCAAGTGAGACCTCTCGCCTGGGGCTGTGCCATGCTGATGAGTTCTAATGAGGACGAAACAGCTATCCATGGCTGCCACTGCCGGGGTGATATGGTTATGCGCAGGCGTTAAGGTACTGGCCGTACCGCGGAGATGGTGCTTGTGCTTCAGTGCTGAAATTGGTAATCACAAGAGGTTCCACACAACCACCTCGTCCCCAGGCCATTTCGTGCCATGTGAGTGGGCTGCGGAGGCTTGGAACCGAACGCGAGATTAAATTCTCCGGACAAGCGTCCAAGCGTCACATCCGAACTTGCTGAGGCAGACTGGAAACGAGCCCGGGTTCCAGCTGTTAGTGCAGCGTTTAGATAACAAAAGCTGATTTCGGATACTAGGTAGCTCATAAGAGGCTGTTACACTTGTAGTTTAGACAGCACTGTCTTGGAATTGTCTTGTAATTTGGCACCATATGTCGTTTTTCTTATTTGGCGTGAAGAAATTTGAAATGTTGGTCTCAGTTGATCTACCTATTCCTGGTCTTTGTAACTCTTTTGGGTCCTTAGACGGAGAAGCTTTGTTTCTCATCGCCTTTTTCTGTTCAGCTGTATAAACACGGCAAATGAAGTGAGTGCATGATGGCTGTAATTTAACCTGCGATGAACAAAGATCGCGCTTAATTGTAGAATACGCGGATTAATCTGATACTTTTGTTCTTGTAGATGGTAGGACGACGAGCAAAGCACGCTAGCGCGCGGAAAATCGTAATGGAAGGCTTATTGTTTTGGATTGAGAAACGATTTTGTGAATCCCCTTCGCTCGTTTTTGCTTTGCCCTCTTTGGAAAATAAGGCACAATTTATTATCTGAAAGACTAGTTTCCATATCTCGTAGGTTGCCGCAGCGACGGCTTCCGAAGATGGATCAGCTTTAGCTCAGTCTCGTTTGGACGTGCTAGACGGTGTTAACGGGTCCTCTACGACAACTGATCGTCCCACAAGTCGGTCATCGGTTTCTGCGAGCCATACTAATGAGAAGGAATCCACGCCTCAAAACGTGAAGCATGTGTTTATGGTGCGCTTACTTGAGGATGAAATGCAACCTGTTGTTAAAGAGGACTTAGGCGATGCCACTCGAGTCGTGTGTGTTCTACTCGATAACTTCACTGTAGTGGATGGTCATTACGTGGATGAGGTGCTGTCCAGGGTACCAAGCGGGATGATTACATCGGAGCTTCAGGTTGACTACTACACTGGCAAGCTGTATAAGAAGAAGACTGGGTCCAAGGTGGAAATGCATCTACCGCTCATCATTGGCGCCTCTGTTGGTGAGTAAAGTGCGCCCTCGAGGGAAGGGTGGGTGGTAACACTGTCATAGCAAAATGTCAGTGGCGGATCCAGGGGAGGCCCCCGCCCCCTTATTTTTAGACCAAACTGAGGCCCCAAGGGCCGACAAAAAAATTTTTGGAGACCCCCCCCCCCCAACGCCACCTTTTGTAAGGGTCTGGATGACCGCCCCAACCCCCCCCCCCCCCCCCCCCTTTTTCTCCTTATCTCAAGGTCTGGATCCGGCACTGAATGTTTTCTCATAAGTGCATTAAAGGGGCTCTGTCACGGCTGTCTTGATCATGTTTTACATATACACCTCAATAAAAGTTGCTCTCGTGAAACATGATGAATGATCCATAATCCACGTTGTATAGCCTGTAGTGCATTATGCGAGCAAGCTTAGTTTGTAATATGTCCGCTCCGCGTACTCGGATCGGAAGACCTCCATTGGAGGGCCATTTAGTTTCGGCATTTTTGCGGGTCAGATCAGAGGAATAAACCTTGTTTTCCTCTTGGAATATCCAAATGGACTGCCGAGCACAGGCGTGCACAAACTTCCCGCTCAGAAAAATATCTACCACAATGCACCACAGGCTATGAAACGTAGATCACGCATCATGCGTCATGTTTCACCGGAGCAACCTTCATTGAAACAGGTGTATATATCGCCAATTACACGTCCTTATTCGCAATGACACTTAACTTTTGGGAATAGGTTACTTGCGTATAACACAATAACAGCTACATGTGAAACAAATGTCTCCCAAGCATATCATTTTAATCCGGGTTCCTTTATCTTTTTCTTTTCAAAAGCATCTTCTCGGATAGTTCATCCAATTACCAATCTGTGGACAAAAAGAAATAAACTGAATTTTCTTTTTAACGCTTCATATCTAAATTCAAATTTCACACTAGCCCTGGGTTACGTTAACCTAGCTTTGAATAATCCG
>NC_133201.1:49238075-49273075 GCF_958299795.1 Porites lutea | reverse complement strand
AATAAAAATGGCGGACTCGTTTCAAGGGTAATGCACTTATCAATGTAAATCCCTTGGGGGGGGGGGGAGTACGGGCAAGGGGCGGGGATTTGATGCCTGAGACTATCCCCTTGTTGGGCTTTTGAGAGTGCGAAGCAACCCCGGGGTCGGGACATTTGACTTTGACCGACAGAAGCCTGGTATCAATTCAGAAGCGGTTACCAAGTCCGTCCCTCGAGGCTTTCTGAAAGTCACGCTGTTGGAGAAAGGTGTGAAGTTTTCATTTGTTTTAATCGCCATAATCCGATACTTTAAACTGTCATCTAAACAGATAATGTCTATTTTGAGAAAGTTTTCTCTTCAAGTTCCCATCTGATTGTAAAACTCGATTGAAATCGAATTCCACCATGAAAGTCAGAGGATTTTTTACGGGTCACTGATCCGACCTGTTCCGACATGTTGAGCAGATGTTATAAAGCATTTTACGTTTCATTGTAATGGTAACAGGACTGAGCGGAGTCCAATTCGGTCTGTAATCATACGAGTGATTAACAAAATCGGACGACCGCGTAGCGAGAGTCTGATTTGTTTAATCACGAGTATGATTACAGACCGAATTGGACAACACGAAGGTCTGTTACCAATTAATCATAACTTTAACAAAATTTGTAACATAATAGGCTATTTTT
Organism: Porites lutea; assembly: GCF_958299795.1. Lineage (NCBI taxonomy): Eukaryota > Metazoa > Cnidaria > Anthozoa > Scleractinia > Poritidae > Porites > Porites lutea. The sequence continues at coordinate 49,272,407 of NC_133201.1, read as the reverse complement.
TAAATCAAAACATAAGAAATTCGAAATTTTGTTTTGCTAGCAGTGAAAAAAAAAGCCATTTAAACGCGTGCGTGATGGCGCGTACTGTCCTATTAAACTGTCCAATTGAGGCTGAAATCAAGGCAGTGGATAGCCAATCAGATTTGACAATTTTGTTATAGTTATGATTAATATTATAATAGCACGGTCAATCTTCCTAGAGTGATTTTGTTGTTCAAAATAAGAGATGCTAATGGAGAGAGAAAATACTTAATTACAGCGAGTAATTTAACGGAGCTTACGTTCAGTAAGGAGGTACTTTTGAAATGCTCTTTTAATTCGTTTTATACAGTATTATAGTATTGTTTGTTTAGATTTTTTCCCCCTGGGGTGGGGGCTTTTTTGACACTTTTGATTGACCTTTCGTTTCCCACCCTGAGGAATTTGATCAAAAAATTTTAAAATTTGTCAAATCCCTACCCCTTACCCGCACCCCCCCTCCCCCCCCCCCCCCACGGGGTTTACATTGATAGGTGCATAAGGAATAGGCGAAATAATAGCTAAAAACATGGCAACAACAGCAAGAAGACAACTCGAGGGGCGATATCTGCTATTTGGAGAACAGACTGAGCGTTTTCACATGACGTCACGGCGGCCATATTGGTGTTCCAAAACAATGAAACGGCGGCCACGTTGGTGTACTAAGAATATCCTTTGGGAATTGAACTCTTTTCTTATGTAAACGCTTTCTTTTTTCTTAATAAATTTACACAGATGCTGGCCACGTGAGTGAAAACGCTCTATCGACTTAACATCGATGGAGGTAAGCATTTTTTAGCCATGTTTTTAAACTAGGAATTATTTTAAATGAATAATAAAACAACTATTGAATTCGGCTTTCGTATCATATGAAGAATTATGGAGATGTTGGAGGGTGTTATCCGCCGATAACACCCTCCTCGATCTCCATAATTCTTCGTAAGATACTCAGCGCCATTCATTAATTGTTAATATTATGAAATATCTTTATTTAGTAGTGTTAGTACCGTGTTACGACCAATCAAAGCGAAGACTAGGAAAGGCGAGCAAGCCCCCACACCACATACTAATTACCGTCACCGCTTTGCAGTTTACTTTTCCCACTCCTGATTGGCTTTTGCCTGTTAACATAGTAATATTTCAGAAATATTTCTGATACGCACGGTTTGGGAGTTTGACAGTAATCTTTTTTGTAGGCTGTCCTGTTATAATATGGCAAACAACTCTAAAACTGGATCGAGTTCCCAGGGCCCCCTAGGACGTTCCCTCAGTGAGATTGCTTGGGAAGAACACCGCGGCAAAACGTCTACGCATGCGCCAGCTTGAGCATTTCCGGTCTCTTTTTAAGTCACACTTTCCAGTCAGATCAAAGTCTCCCGCGCGCCCGGCTTCATTCTGTGTGCAGCGTGTGGTTCAGTTGTTCCGCTTCATGCTGCTCGTGTTTTTGACTATTTTATAGTTATTGAAATTGCTTTTATGGATAACTAGGCACAAATCACTGAAACAATTATTCGATTAGATTCAGAAAAGGTAAGATGATAATAACTCAGTGTGTAATTTTGGCTAGAGCGTCAGGTAAACTGACTTTCATTCACAAAAACAAAGTTTTTGACTGTTATTTTTCACTTAACCTGGCTGAAACTAAGACAGAAAAAGTTGTCATTGCAAGCTTGTGTATTGTAGTTCTAATTTTCAGTTCTTCAGTTTCTCAGTCTTCATGCCTTAAAGCCGATTCGAGAGTTATTTGGAAAACGACAACACACAATCGCTTTGTACTTTTATTTACCAATGAGTTTTACCGTGTTTTGAAACGAAACTCTTCTGAGTTGATTGCCATGAAACATAAGCTTAATTATACTGTTGAGGTTGGCAGCAAGTTGACAACTCTATTTACTTTTTTCAGATAGAGAAAGCTGGTGCGATGGCTTTTAGAAGTCGAAATTTTCATGCCTTGTATTTAGCAGCTGAAAGTTTCGTGTTTGCATGAGATGCAGCCGAGCCGCACAGTCTGAAATTATTGAAGTCTTCACTGACCAAAGAGCAACGAAAGAACAACCATGTGAAAGAATTAAATAGGCATTTTCTTGAATGAAAGTCATTTGTAGGCATGTTTAGTTTCCCAGCACTGAAAGCTCCGGGTGTTCGTGACTGCAGTCATCAAAGTCGAGGTTGTTATTAAATACCGCACATCTTTTGTTTTGAGTTGTTGTTTTCTCTGATAATAAAAAAATTGTTGAACGGGCTAAAATTTTATCTCCTGGTTCTAGTGTGAATGATAATGATGACGGCTTTTTTTGGTTTGTTTCATAAGTATTGCCATTCTTTTCTTAGTTATCGCCTTCTCCCAAAGTAACTTATGCCAAACCAGTAGCATTCAAGAAAGCCAGTAAAAACAACTTCGTCTTATCGAGCGCTCGCGACCTGCAAACTTCAAACGTCATTGTCACCGTTGCTGCAAACAGATAACCATGTGGTGCAAAAGTTTGACACTAGAAAAATACATAAGCTTTCGAATGAAGTGATTTTTTTCGCCCCCTTTTTTTTCTGTTTCTCCCTTTTTGCTTTCAAACTTAGCGCGACGGCAATGTTATGCTTACCCAATTGGTTTATATACTAGACCGGAAATAAAAAGCTGACCAGATGTTAAATTTTGTGCTCATGCGCAGTGCGTTTTGCCGCGGTGTTCTTGGGAAGTGACCTTGTCGATTCTTATTACCCTCACCTCCTTTCTCGGCAACTTTTTAGTCGTCTATGTTGTCCTTAAAGACCCCAAACTCAAAGAGCTGGACAAATATATTCATCCAAAACCTGGCATTGACTGCCATTTCCATGGCATTGCTGCGCATGCCCTTTTGGCCAATAAGCTTGTATAGAGGGGCTTGCATTTTCAGCGAGAGGCGGTGTGAGATTCAATCTGTGATTGAGGCTACTTTAGGAATTGCTTCTATACTGACTATGGGTCTTATCGCTTTCAACCGATATATAAGGGTAGTTAAACAAGCGCTGTACAACAGACTGTTCCCGAGCAAGAGAACGGCACGACTCTACCGTTGGGTCGTGTGGATAGCTTCTACGTTTTTTGCAACACCGCCATTGTGCGGATGGGGAAGATAGTGTACCATCCTTGATATGCTATCTGCAATTTTGCCTGGAAAATCGAGCATATGTCATATGTTCTGGTAATCGTAGGCGGTGAGAACAACACAACCACAGCTGCCATTTTGCACTGCTGCGACAAAATTTATAAGACTCTCAAAGAAAACAGTCAAAATCTAAATGTTCATGGCACTGATGATGCTGTGGCCTCATCAAGACTCCCTCGACCTGATATTAGAGTTTTGAAAACCAGTTTCACTGTCGCTTGTGTATTTCTGATGACGTGGGGACCAGTGACTGTTATTGACCTCAGTGACTGCTGTTTACCTCTCTAGCTGACCTTGAACAAGAGACTAACTTAGAGACTAACTTATAACTACTGAACCTTCACTGTTGGCTAAAAGCCAATAAGCTTAGTCTTAATGTTGCGAAAACCGAGTTTATGGTTATTGGCTCTCGCCAGAAGCTTCTTGCGGAAAGCCATAACGAAATAAACATCAAACTGGAAGACCCAGTTATCAGCAATGTTGATCACGCAAAATCATTAGGTCTTATTATCGACAATCGGCTTTCCTGGTCTAATCATGTTAACGAATTGTGTAAGAAGGTAACTTCGGCTATAGGTGCCCTTAGACGTATCAGGCCCCTTATCTCCCAATCTACTGCGGTACTAGTCTATAACTCCTTAATTCAACCTCACTTTGATAACAGTAGCCTCGTTTGGGATGGCTTAAGTGATCAACTGAGTAACAAATTACAAAAGTTACAGAACCGTGCGGCTAGAGTAATTTTAAAGGCCAATTATGGGACTAGCTCGAGCCTGCTTCTTGATATACTCGATCAAATGAAACAAATTAGTTATAAGGAGAAAGAAGCATAAAGTAATAATGATGTTTAAATCTCTAAATGAAAAAGCTCCAGTGTACTTGCAGAACCTATTTCACGAACGAAGCACAGACTATGATTTGCGCAATTCCTTTCATAAATTGACGTTGCCCAGGCCGCGTACTAACTATTTGAAACGAAGTTTCAGTTACAGCGGTGCTTTGTTGTGAAACTCTTTACCCGAAAATGTGAGAGAAATTAAATCAGTCAGGAAATTTAAAGAGCAAATCAATCATCTATTTGAGTCGTCGGACTCTCACTCGGCAGTCTTGTAAAACAGTATGTCGATAGTTTTTAGTCTAATTAATTGTAATTAGATTTTTACTCTATTATTACTGAAGATTTTACAGAGTTTTAAATAAAGAATCTACCTACCTACCTACCTTGTGATAATGGAGTCCGCTGAGAATTTGGTCCCCAGAGGGGTTTCTACGGCGGTTATTTTCCTTATGTTCACACTGAGTAGTTTAGCAAATCCAATTATATACGGGATTATGAATCCTCAGCTCCAAGGGCTTTAAGGTTTGGTCGGTGTGGTAATAACCAAATAAATCAGACTGGCCAATCTCAATCTGATGATAGGGGCATCCAACGAGAAATAATGAGAAAAAGACCTAAAAACAACAACAAAGCATGAATAAAGCTTTCGGAAGCCATTTTAAGCGTGTTGGGAGATTGCTGGGAAAAATGTATCTGTTTCCTACTCCCAATAAGACTGATGGAAGAGTTCCCAGACGTTACTGACCACTTTGGGTGTGGCCATAGGGCAGAATTCCTACGTTCAGTGGGGGGTTTGGGGGGGAACAGTAGAAAAATGGGTGTGGCTGAAAGGTGAAATCTACCCCTTCTGACAGTTAATGCTGTCGTATATGAGGTAGACAATTCTTAAAACCGGTCTGAACCGCTGCGGGGAATAACACGTGCGTAGCTTCTGTACCAGAATAGATTAGTCTGTCTGTCTCTTGAACCTGCTTTTACCACAACTCTTGCAGTTGAATGCAAACGGAAACGAGCTGACATTCCTCTCAACATTGTTCTTAGACATGTTAGGCCATCATGCAATGCAGACTCTAAAACCTTTGAAGAGGCAGCTGAAAACACTGCTACCATTCTCGAAGACAGTAGGATGTGTTGGGTCAATGGACAGTCACTATCATCAACTTCACCTACTACCACAAATGCTATTCAGATTTCTTCAGTACAAACATGGAAAATTTCTGAACAGAACAGAGGATTAGCTGCAGCTGGACTTGATTCGTCAATCCTTTCACCCTTTAGAGAGAAAATCTCTGAGTTTCATGAACAGGAATTTGTACCTTCTGCGACCCTTCCACTGGATCCTAGATCAGAGGAGTATTATCAGACTCTTCTTAAAGCTTTGGCTCTTGTCTCGCCGAAATATGCTCATGTTGACGCAAAAAATCCTCCAAACATTTAAGCAGCTTATACGCAAATATTCTACAGCCTTTCTCCTCCCTAGTTCTCCGTTGGGTCAGATACAAGGCTTCGAACATCACATTGACACTGAGGATGCCTTGCCTGTGTACAAACACCCTTACCGGAAAAGTCCGGCAGAGTTACTTGCTATTAAGAATGAGTTACAGCGCATGCTTAAAATGAAAATTATCCTACCAAGTAAATCTGAATGGGTGGCATCTTACATTCTTGTGCGCAAACCGCTGGAAAATGGCTTTCAACAACCATCACGCTTTGTTGTGGACTACAGAGGCCTAAACAGTGTAACCCAGGGTGACGGCTACACCATTCCCTCCATTGCAAGCATTCTTGATTCATTTTCCCAAGGAAAAGTGTTCGACACTGTGACCTTGCCAGTGGATATTGGCAAATTCCCCTACGCCAGCAAGATCGTCAGAAAAGTGCCTCCTGTACTCATGTTGGACTTTACGAATTCTTACGGCTACCATTCGGATTAACAACTGCACCTAACACTTTCCAGAGCATTTTCAATACTGTTTTTGCTGATTATTTACATAAATGGCTGACTGTCTATATTGATGACATTATGTGGGCTCAAACACAGCGTGAAGCTCTCCATTCCTATAAATTGCTGTTTGAACTTTGGCATCCAATTCAAGCCCTCAAAGTGTACCTTCTTTGCTAAAGAGATCCAAGTTTTAGGATACACCAATACTAAACATGGGAGAAAAACAAACTGGAAGGGAATTGAGGCTATCCTTAGCATAGACCCGCCCCCTAATACAACCAGCCTTAAACGATTTCTGGGTCTCTGTAACTTCTTACGTGATTATATTCCAAACATGCCTTCTCGTACCAAGTACTTGCGTGAACTCTTAAAAAAAGGATACGCCCTTCTCTTGGTCAACACATCCCTCCAGGGAATTCGAGGACTTATAACATGCAGTTACTGGTCCTGATGTTTTACTCTCTCATCCAGACTGGACTTCTCCATTTGAACTTCACGTTAATGCAAGCAAGCAAGGTTGTGGTGCTATGCTTGCACAGCACAAAGACAACCATTTCCACCCTGTCAGATTTGTATCAAGAGCCTTTACTCCGGCTGAATCCCCCTGGCACACGTTGCAACAAGAACTGTTTGCTGTTAAGTCGGGTCTAAAACTATTCCTTCCTTACATTCTTGGCCGTCTTGTCAAAGTCATAACAGACCAAGTAAATTTGAAATGGCTTACCTCCTTGGCCCCACAGCAAGCTAAACTAGCACGGTAGTGTGTGACAATGGCAGAATTTGATTTTTATATTGAACATCGTCCTGGAATCACGAACTCTGTACCTGATACCTTAAGTCGTCAGCCTATGTCGGACGTACCTTCATTTGAGGAACCTTATGCTTCAGAAGATGGCGTGAACTCTTTTATCCTACTTGCAGTCTCTATAGGCATCCCCAGTCGTAGTCCCAAACTGGCGTCTGATACGCTCAACGGCACTTTTGCTTACCTTTGCCGCATCTGCCTTGTAGCTCCTGTCAATGTTGATTCTGCACCTGATCCGGACTCGTCTGTAACAGCTCCAATTGATACCAAATCTGAGGACTATTTACTTGCCTTCCCTGGACTTAACCTTCATCGCCCTCAGTTTGCATTGCAACAACAACAGGATTAGTTGTGTAAACTTGTGTTCAAAGTTCTTTCTTCCAAAGATGGGAAAGTAAAATTCCCAGGCGTTCCACAGAAACACTTGCAGTGGGCTCGGCACTGCTCCAAACGTGCAGCCATCATAGATGGTGTCCTCATGTATCGTGACGCATTGATGGACAATCCAAATCATTACCGCTATGTAGTTCCTGATGATATCCAGTTCCGTAGACATCAGTTAAGAGGTTACCATGACTCTGCTGTTGCAATGCACCGAGGCCGAGAAGCCACATATCAATCTCTGGCAAATAACTTCTACTGGAGGAACATGTCGAAACATGTCAGAAACTGGATTCACGGTCCCATGCAAGTTCGCCTTTACGAACATCCATTTCATACGTTAGGCATAGACTATGTTGGTGAGCTCCCAGTTTCGCCTAATGGAAACAAGTGGATCTTGACAGCTGTATGTTCAAACTTTCTACGGGCTATACCTGTCTCTGACAAACAAGCTACCACCGCAGCACGCGCCCTGTGTGATCATGTGTTCTTAGAATATGGCTTTCTTGCAGTACTCCAAAGTGATCAAGGTGGTGAATAGAACACGTGTTCACCAGTAGTTATCGCCTTCGCCTTAATGGTTCTACAGAAAGAGTGCACCGCTGGCTTAATTCCGCTTTAGGTATTTACTGTGTGAGAATGCGTAGGTTGATACTCGGATGTTAAGAATGTTTCGTTCGCGTTTTTTTTACTTTGTAAACTAGTCAGGCGCACCCTAAGGTCGTCGGGGCCTGGGAGCTAGGATTATGGATATTATAGGATGTCGTTTGCAAGAAGTGATGTATCAGCAAAAAAAGCACATGGCGAGAGTTAGGGATCTTTACCGATAGAGATTAAGAAGTATTAAAACAGTTCTGTTCTTTATCGTGAGCGTGAGTTTATTGTCTGGAAAAGCAGTTCCGACAAAGTGGCGACCCTGCCAGGACACAGTCATGACAACACCAGCGGCAACCGTGGAAAATCAGGAGAAAGCAATCCAAAACAAATTGAAAGTACTGCAGTTGACAAACGAAAACACACACAAGATTGCTGGCAGCAATTTGCTGAAACCGATTCAAAGACATCGTAAGCTGATGGAAAGCAAAGTTGAAGAATGCCACGAAGTGAAAGCGATTGTGCAAGAACTTAAAATTGGACGAGGTGACGAAGAAGATGACATTAAAGTTTGGAGTTCGGGCATCGAAGCAGAGTTGGGTAAGTATGAGAAAGTGGTCGGAGAATTAGAAGAGCTGGAACAAACGTTAAGGGAACGAGAAGCAAGAGAAACTCAGGAAAAGGAGGAGAAAGCGAGACTTGAGATCAAGAAGAAATTCGAAGCGAAAACCGTCGAGAAGGAGAGTGATGCAGGTAAACCAAAAGTTAAACTACCCAAACTTGTGATAACGAAATTCCAGGGGACGCATCTAGATTGGCAGAGATTTTGGGGGCAGTTTGAAGCGGAAATAGATAAATCCGACATTGGTCAAGTTGCCAAATTCTCATACTTGAAAGAACTACTTGTACCAAAAGTTAGAGCTGTCATCGATGGGTTGCCCTTTAACAGTGAGGGATACACACGAGCGAAGAACATTCTCATGACCAAATATGGAAAGCCAAGTGAAGTAGCTAATGCTCACATCCAGTGAATAATGGCATTGCCAGTTATCACAGGGACAAACCCAACTAGAATTAATGAGTTCTATGAGAAACTGGTTACCAATATCCAAACCTTAGAGTCCATGGGTAAGGAGAAAGATATTAGAGGTATGTTAGACTTACCCTAGATAAACTACCAGGCATAAGAGCTGATCTAGTGAGGCTGGATGATAACTGGCAGGAGTGGGGGTTCCCGCAATAAGTAGAAGGCTTAAGGAAGTGGTGTGAAAGGAACCCAGTTCCCCAGGATGGCAACCATGGGAGACGTGACAAGGGAAGAGACCAATGCCTTCAAGCTAAACAAGAGGGTGGAAAGCATAGGGTTTGTGTTTACTGTAAGTCTGAGGAACACGAATCAGTTGACTGTGACAAGATTAAAGTGGTAGCTGACAGGAGGAGGTACTTGTCAGACAATAAGTTGTGTTTTAACTGTACTGGCGCTAGGCATAGAGCAGCGGAATGTAGGTGCACTACTACTTGCCAGAGATGTAATGGGAAGCACCATAGTTCAATTTGTGATAAGCTTTCAAACCAGCTGATGCTAGCAACAGGTGGTCAAATGGTGTACCCGGTAGTTGTGGTAGATGTGGATGGAATTAGGTGTAGAGCTTTATTGGACACGGGAGCCAGAAGCTCCTATGCATCAGCGGTACTCATTAGCAAACTGAACAGAAAACCAGATCGAAGAGAGTATAAGACAATCGAAATGATGATGACGAGTACTAGTCAGAAGATAGAAATGTACAAAGTCCAAGTCTCTAACATTAAAGGAGTTTTCAGCCTACCCACTACCCTGAGCAAAGTGGACAAGGGAACTTTGCTAACTATCCCGAACCCGAGATATGTGGATACAATTGCCAAGTACCAACACCTCAAGGGCGTGGAGATTGATGATACCGACATCAAGCCCGAGCTGCCTATACACGTGATCCTGGGGGCTAGCGAATATGCCAAGATTAAGACAAATTCAGCACCAAGGGTGGGAGAGCCAGGAGAACCAACAGCAGAATTCACATCGTTTGGCTGGACCATAATGTCCAGAGACAAACCTGAGCAGTGTGTACCTGACTAGGAGTTCTTCATCAGACTATGAGCAGTTGTGCAGCCTTGATGTACTGGGACTAGAGGACAGACCAGCCGGCGATCAACAGGTGGTGTATAGCGAATTCCAAGAGCAACTGGTACGCCATCCTGAGGGGTGGTACGAGACTGGTCTACTGTGGAAAGCTGGACACCCACCCCTCCCTAACAATCAGAAAGGCAGTCTCGTACGACTATCTAACCTTGTGAAGAAATTGGAGAAGGTACCCAGCCGCCTGGATGATTATGACAAAATAATCCAAGACCAACTGAAAGAAGGTATTGTGGAGAGAGTGAGCAATGAGACTCAAGGGGAAAGAGAATGTTATCTGCCGCACAAAGCAGTGATAAGAGAAACAGCACAGAGTACCAAAATGCGTATCGTCTTTGATGCATCAGCTAAGACAAACCAAGGTAGCCCTTCATTGAACGATTGCTTAGAGACTGGGCCACCTCTACAAAATTTGCTCTGGAGTGTGCTGGTTCGAAACCGGCTTAAACCAGTTGCCTTGTGTGGAGACATTAAGCAGGCCTTCTTGCAAGTGAGGATTCGAGAAGCAGATCGTGACGCACTTCGATTTCACTGGATAAGGGATAAAAACTCATCACAAGTTGAGACTTTGAGGTTCACGCGGGCATTATTTGGACTTGTGCAGTCGCCGTTTCCTCTTGCGGGTACCTTGAAACAACATTTAGAAACTTTAAGAACTGAATACCCAAAGCATGTTGAGGAAATCATGAGGAGTCTTTATGTTGATGACATCATCACTGGGGAAGATACAGTTGATCAAGTGCATGAGTTGAAAGGAACAGCAATAGAGGTTTTTAAACAGGCAGGTTTCGAATTGCATAAGTGGAACTCTAATGTACCAGAACTGGAAGCAGATAATCAGTTGACAGAAGATAGCCAGACATATGCTAAGGAACAGTTGGGGGTGAAAACTAATGAAGCAAAACTACTCGGGCTCCCTTGGGATAAGGTGGAGGACACTTTGGCTGTGACCTTTTCTGGTGATTCACATGAAGCCACAAAGAGAGATGTGCTAAGGAGTTTAGCTTCAATATTTGACCCTCTTGGGGTAGCAAGTCCTGTAACCTTGGAAGGGAAAATGGTTTTCAGAGAAGCATGTGACCGACACCTCCCTTGGGATGCTGTTTTACCCAAGGAACTGAAAGCACAATGGGAGAAATTTAAGGGAAACTGGCCTGGTGAGCTGAAATTCCCACGCAGTCTAACTATAGCTCAGGAACCGGTCCAAGCTCTAGACCTGCATGCATTCTGTGATTCAAGTGGAAAAGGGTAAGCAGCAGCAGTGTAAGCAGTCGTGTATCAAGAATCTGGTATTCACCAGGGTCTGTTGGCAGCAAAGGCACGGTTAGCAAAGAAAGGGCTTACCATGCCAAGGTTGGAGCTCATTTCTGCTCACATGACAGCCAATCTTGTAGACAATGTAAGAAGTGCTTTGGAAGGTTACGTAGTGAGGTCTGTGTATGGATGGACAGACAGTACAGTAGTCTTGCATTGGATTGCTGGTCAAGGGAGCTACAAACAATTTGTGTCCAATAGAGTTGCACAAATTAATGCCAAGGACTATGTGAAGTGGAGGTATGTGGGAACAGAGCAAAATCCAGCTGACGTGGGGAGCAGAGGCACCCTGTCTAGAGAGCGTCTTGAAATCTGGCTGAAGGGACCAAACTGGCTGACTGAACCAGAAATGTGGCCAGCGGTGGTGCAAACTAAGCCAAGTAAAGAGACAGAAGCAGAGGCCAAGCTAGTAAAGGAAGTGTTTGCTGGGGCCACAGAGATGGAGGACACCCTACACCAGGTTTTAGAGAAACATGGATTCTGGCAGACGATTCGTATCACGTCATGGGTACCAAGATTTATCGAAAACTGTAAGAAAGGCAAGAAGCACCGGTTGTCTGGTCCATTGACCACATGTGAGACTGTCAAGCAAGTGAAATTCTGGGTAGGAAGAGCTCAAAACAGCAAGTTAAACACAGACACGTTCCATGAAGATCAGCTCAAACTTAATTTGCAGAAGAATGAAGAGGGTCTGTACATGTGTAGAGAGAGAATCCAGGGAAGCTACCCTATCTACTTACCGCCAGATACCTTGTTAACAGGGAGAATTGTCCATGATAAACATGTGCTAAGTCTTCATGGGGGAGTGGGGCTTACGATGAGTTTTGTACGTCAACAATATTGGGTGCCGCGGCTAAGACAGCTCACAAAGAGAGTTATCAGAGGATGTTATGGGTGCAAGAAATTCCAAGTAACCGCCTTCTCAAACCCACCAGTTGGAAATTTGCCAACAGACAGGACGGAAGGATCAACCCCTTTCGAAGTTGTTGGCCTAGACTTTGCAGGACCGATAGGGTACAAACTCAAGACAAAGAAAGAAGGAAAAGAGTATATTTTGTTATTTGCCTGCAGCTTAACTAGAGATGTCCACCTGGAGTTGCTGCCAAACCTTTACAGCTGAGGAGTTCATCAAGCATCTGAAACGGTTCATCGCGAGGAGAGGCCGTCCCAGGAAGATTTATTCTGATAACGGGCGAACGTTTGTTGCCGCGGCGAAATGGTTGAAAGGGGTGGTAAAACATGAACAGCTGCAGAACTACTTCGCTCATCAGGAAATAAGGTGGCAATTCAATCTAAGCAGAGCCCGTTGGTGGGGGGAACAATTTGAGAGACTTGTGGGCGTTGTAAAACGGGCATTGTACAAAAGCATTGGTCGAGCTAGCCTTACATGGGATGAGCTTGAGGAAGTCTTGCTAGATATTGAAGTGGCTGTGAATGATCGCCCTCTGTCATACGTGGAAGACGACGTGCAGCTACCAGTTTTGACTCCATGTGCCATGATGTTTGGTCAACCAAGACTTGTCCCAGAAGAAAGCACAGAAGAAGGAGATGCTGACTTGAGGAAGAGAGTGAAGTATCTACGCCGGTGTAAAGAGGTTTTATGGAATCGGTGGAGTGGGGAGTATCTGAAGTCCCTGAGGGAAAGACACAATATGAAGCACAAATCCAAACAGATGAATGTCAAGCTAGGAGATGTCGTCCTTATCCAGGATGCTGAGCGTAACCGAGGGAAATGGAACATGGGCATAGTAGTCAAGCTTTTCCAAGGCCGAGATGGGGTAGTACGAGCCGTTAGGCTGAGGGCAGGAAAATCTTACCTTGAACGGGCAGTCCAGCATCTGTTTCCATTAGAGCTTTCCTGTGATCAAGAGCAGCGTGTGAGAGAAGACCCATCCCTAAATCCCAGAGCAAGGGAGTTTCGCCCTGTTAGGAGGGCTGCAGCTGTAGCAGCGGAGAACATTCGCCGCATTGCGGAAGAAGAAGCAGTCGAACACTGAACTTACGTTTATTTGATCCCAATTACTTGTATCAAATAGGGGAGAGTGTGAGAATTCGTAGGTTGATACTCGGATGTTAAGAATGTTTCGTTCGCGTTTTTTTACTTTGTAAACTAGTCAGGCGCACCCTAAGGTCGTCGGGGCCTGGGAGCTAGGATTAAGGATATTATAGGATGTCGTTTGCAAGAAGTGATGTATCAGCAAAAAAGCACATGGCGAGAGTTAGTGATCTTTACCGAGAGAGATTTAGAAGTATTAAAACAGTTCTGTTCTTTATCGTGAGCGTGAGTTTATTGTCTGGAGAAGCAGTTCCGACAACTGTGACAAAAATCAACAGCTATGGGAGGAATTCTTACACCGTGCCACTTACGCCCACAATACCTCTCCAGTTCCTGGAACAGATTAAGTAACTCCATTCTCCCTGATGTTTGGCAGACATCCCATTTCTCCAAAGGTACTTACCCTCAAATTGCCTCCCTCATCTCTTCCTCAAGCTTCATATGCTAAAGAACTTATCAACGTTCCATTGAAGCACGGAAACAATTTGACAGAATCAAAGCAGATCTTAAAAGAACTCAGCGAGAATACTATGACAAGCATTCTAGAGATCTCCATGTGCCTGAAGGAAAGAGAGTTTTTGTGGGAACGTTTCGGACAAATAACCATACCAAATAGTCTACACATTACATCCCCTCAAAAATCCTGACTCAGATTTTTCTCAGCACTACTTTCCATCAAAGGACATATTACTTCTTCCTAATCTCCCAGACAGCAAAAATTGCCTGAAGAACAGATATTTGGAGGAACAGATCCATTGGGTACCCCTTTGATGAGGAACCAGGCAAAACGGCTATGCCAAACCAAACATCACTCTGTTGCATTTTTTAGCAAATAAACCGCGCCGCGAACGTTCCGGAACTAGGAAAAATAGAAAACTCCTTTTGCACCCACGGTCTGAGTATGTGTGAGAATTCAACGTCATGCAAACAACACTGCAGAACTGAGTTCACCAAAACAGAGCATAGCAGGAAATCATCACATTCATTCAAAGCACATCCTTTGGTAGGAAAAATTCAAACAAAGCTTCTTCCTTGAGCAACGTTGATTCAGTTCTCGGATGTTCGCATAAATTGTTTCGAAGTTTAGCCAGAGATTACTTAGCCAGTTTCAAAAGGAAACATGAAAGCCGAAATCCCAGAATTATAAACCAGGATTATATTGTTTGTTATGAACATCGCAACTTGTTTTAATGAATTGGCAGTGGCAGTAACCAATCGGCGACCCAGTTCAGATTCTGAACGGATTTCTTGCATGGAAATGAGGTTGCTTGCTTGACTGACCAGAGGTCCGTCTCGGGAGCCTTATCAAACCATAAGCACGGTTTATTTCATCGTAGGTATTTTGAGAACGGACCTCTGGAGCCAGGCAACCGCTCCAGATGAGTTTCGGTGGAAATTTTCCGCGGCTAGGATTTCCAGTCATTTGGTAAATCCAGCGTTGTTACCAGGCTTGCTTTTGTGTGTTATTTGAGTGAGAAATTGCTCGTGACTCGCCGCTAGTAACTGAATAAACATTCGCAGAATTAGATCTTGATGAATAAAAGATGATAGTTCGCTATGTTGCCTGGAAACATAAAATGCTCGATGACGTCACACAATAGATGACGTCAGGGCAGATACCGAGCGATATACAGATTCATAGAAAGATGGGGCGTTCGAGTTTGCAGCTGGCTAAGACCAAAGACCACGCGCGGTACACGCGCTTCGCGCGCGACGAGATTATAAACTCCCCTCGTGAGAACGATTATTTTCTATGTTGTAAAGAAATTGTATGTGATTAGTTAAATGCCAGTATATTCATTAATTATTTTACATTTTTAAAGGTGGTCCATTTTATAAGCCATAGTGGCTGGCTTCCTTGGGCTCCCTTGCCTCATCTTTTTTTTTAAATTTTGTTTACATATTTAATTTAAACGGCAAAATGATAATAAAATAAAATACAAATAAAAATGTAAGGCAGCAATGGTGTGATTATGAAAAGTAATCCGGTTCTTTGCAGAAATTGAGTTATTTTATAAATTTACTCAAGAGCTGGCTCATCCATAGATCTACATGTTACAATACTCAATTTACAGGTATATTATATACAAGATAAAAAAAATTACAATCGGCTTTAATCAAAACGGTAAGTAAAAATAGACGATGAGTAAATCAAAGGTGGATCATCATGGGTGCCCTTCAACCAGGCTTAATAATGGTTTGGAATGCTAGAATTTGGTACGAACACTTAAGGCCTTGGCTATATAGGCCATTTCCGAGATCCCAAAAACTGTCACATTCAAAAGGCTAGGCCTGAAGCCGACTTGCCAGCTAGACAAGATAAATACAATATGTGAAGTTAAACAAGCTACAGACAAAATTTATAAGAACTGCATAGCCCGAATCAATTGAAAAAACATTATTTGAATAAACGTAATCAGCTAAAATAAAGTGCCCTAGCTTTCTTAATAGACCTTTTCCCTATCCTGCTTCAGTTAGCACTCACAATGAAACGAGGTGGATGTCCTTGCTTATAGACTCATCGAGGCACGTCAGAGTTGTTTACAGCCTTGCTGCGTCACGATTAAACACTACTTGTCTAAAATAGTCTAGTGAACAAAGATGCCGAGATTGAAATTCCTTACTTTAGCGAGAGCGTCATATAGCAAGATACCCTAGGGCCGTAGCCAGACTTTAGCATGGACAAGGCAAGATCTACGATCGCCGAAGGCGCGAGCAACTAAAAGCTTTGAGGGACTGTTTCAGGTTTTATTTCAGAAAAATCAGTCTCATTCAACTTCTTTTTCGAAATTTGTGCCCCATTTTAACTTTTACTAGCTACGGCCCTGTATCAAGAAGGATCTTCAAGGTTGCTTTCAGATAACGAAAGTTACACGGAGTGCATAAGTTCTAGACAAGCGTGACCACGTCTAGAACATCACACCTCAGCTTCTGTTTTCCAACTATTCCAAATAAAAGCACTGTTAAAGGTCTTTCTATTTATACTCTTTCCGGTTAAAATAATTCAATGTACAGTTTCACTTTTTGAAATAGTAAATAAATGTTCATATAAAACACTGTTGAACATAAGTTGCACACAATTGATCCACGAAGTAAAACACGCATGTTTATCTCTCAAGAGTTCAATACATCCTCTGCAAAGTCTAGATCTGCGCCACTTGCTTGGGAAACTGTCCGATCTGTGGTGAGAAGGTCATCCAGCTAGAGTAAAAATGGGAAAACAAGTCAAAATTTATGGGTATTAGGTTGGGACGATCTCAAATTTTGTAAAATCAATAGCAAAGCAACGCAAACCAACCAACCAACGCAAACTTTATAGCCAATCACGACGACGCAGAAATCAAAATGAACCAATCAGACCTCAAAACAAAAAACGTAGCTGATGCAAAGCGCGGGAAAACTCTTTCGAGCAACGCCTCTGACTTTTCAGGGGCGGATCCAGAAAATTCAGAAAGGGGCAGCTCTATTCTAGATACTTTTTATTTTTCTGGGACGGAATTCTATACAAATAATACAAAATTTTAAAGGAAAAGGGCTGGCCGCGGCCCCCTCGACCCACCCCTAAATCTGCCCATGCTTTTTAAGTAGTGAGAGATTTTGTTTCCTTTTTGCCGATAACTCGATAATAGACCTGTCTATAGCGATGGCAGCCTAAGCAATTTCAAAGCAGGTGGAAAACTACCCCACCAATGTTTGAAGGCCTCTGAACAACACAGTCGTGTGGCGTCGCTCACGAGAGAAACTGTGGAAAGCACAGGTCTTGTTTTAATTTCTTACCCTAACATTTGGAAGCGAAATGCAGAAAAGAAAGTTAAGTCCATACCGATGTTTATTTTCTGATACAATAATATTTTTAGAAAAAAAACCCAAGTTTACTCTAAATTCGTTATGTCCCTTGCTCGTTGCACTAGCAACATTATTTTTATCTTTTACAAGTCCATACTTCCAAACTAAAATGAATCTTCGGGAAATTCGCAACTTTAATCTGACGTCTGACGTCTCTGAGGGCCTGTTTACTTAGAGGAACCCAGAAAGGTGAGGTAACATGTGGTGGGTCAACCCACCCATCATGTAAACGTGATCAAATTAAAATGAGAGATTATATGGACAGGCGGGCATGTAAACAGGCCCTAAATCTCTCAAATGACATTAGTTACGGTAACGCCTTGATGACAAACTTCGAACAACAAACCTTGGCACTTCCGCTGTGGAAACTACTAAGTGACAGCTGCTCATCAATGTCTTCAGGAATGCTTATATCACTGTTTCAAAAGAAAAAGTGAAGGACACGTATTCAGTTAAAATTAACACTCCCTGTCCACAAACACCTTGCAATGCAAATACCATAATTTATTATATAGATACTGATGAAATACCAGGATTTTTCCTTTTACTAAAAAATTATATCTCCATCGCACGCAGTGAAGATACTATTTTTATCTTTCACGTGTGAGGGTATTGGTGTCGCCATTGTTACTAACATGATTAGCCAATTACAAGAGAGCTTCCCGCTCAGGTTACTAAGTATTATTGTCTTTATTTTTCCTTTATAACTTTATATCCGAGTTTCATAACATTTTTGCGACAGGCATTTTGTGATAGGTGATCACTTTAATTGCATTTTTTTTAAAAAATGTTGTGTTTTATGTAGGAATTTCATCAGTATCTATAAAATAAACAAAACATTACATGGCCGCTTGGGGATGCGAATTTTATCTGCTTACAGTAGTTGTGGAAGTGGAAATGATACTGAACTGTAGACCTCTGTCCTACGTGTCTGGTGAGGATACTGAAGAACCCCTTACCCCGTCGCATCTCTTATGTGGGCGACGCCTAATGAGCCTTCCAGACAGCAACACCAGCGACACTCCAGATAATGACATTGATGTTCAGTCACAGGATCTAAGAAGAAGAATGCAGCACCTGAGCAAAGTTCTGAACCATTTTTGGAAAGGATGGAGAAACGAGTACCTGATCCAGCTGCGAAATGCCCATCGTTACCTTAATCAGAATGACACTATCAGAACTGTATCTGTTGGAGATGTAGTTGTTGTGCATGAAGAAGATCAGCCCAGAGGAAAATGGCGTGTTGGCAAGATTTTAGATCTCATCGTTGGATCTGATGGTTGTACTAGGGGAGCTTTGGTCCAAGTCCGAAGCAAGGGAGGAAAATGCACCAAACTCAGGCGCCCTATGCAGCGCCTTTACCCTTGAGAGATCCAGTGCAAAGTTCCTGTCCAACAAACAACCGAAGTAATCTCAAGCCAGAATCCTGATCCAGTTAGCAGTGAAGTGAGAACTGAGCAACCAGTGTCTTTACGAAGCTGCCCAAGACGAGCAGCTGCAGTTGAGGCTGACCGAAGAAGGAAGACCTGGCTGGAGGATCTGACTTAATGAACTTTGAACTTTGCTACGAATTATCGTTGAGTTTAGGTGTCTCAATAGTATGTACGGTTTTGTTGACCAGATAGAATTAGGTAGCCAAATAATAATCTGGTCAACAGGGGGGAGTGTTACGGACTTGTATAACGTTACAGCGTGACATCGGGTCACGTGGAACTTGACGTTTGCAATCATGTTATCCTTGGTTTAAATTTTATTTTCCTTTGTTTTGGAGTATGGTCATGTATGATAAGGAGTTTGAAACAAAGTAAAATATAATTTAAACCAAGGATAAAACTGAACCACAACATCTACATCAGATACTGCCTGGACGGCTCCCTCTTTGATTTCTGGCGTCTGAATGCAAAGACAAAGTGCCTGTACCAAATGATTCAAGAAGCCCTATTTGTGAACGACTATGCCCTCCTGGCACACAAGGACAGCAACCTGACCTGCAGATGGTGTTCAACAAAATTAATTCTCGGAGGCATCCAAGGCCTTCAGTCTGACCATCAGCCTCAGCAAGACTGAGGTACTGCACCAGCCTGCTCCAAACACTTCACCAAACATCAGCATCGATGACACACTGTTGTCAAATGTTGACAGCTTCAAGTACCTGGGCAACATCATCGCAAATGACGGATTCCTGGAGAAAGAAATCAAGTCCAGGATCAGCAAAACAAACCAAGCACTAAAGAGGCTGCACAATCCATAACATTTGCCTCTCTGTGAAGCTGAGAGTCTACAGAGCTGTAGTCTTGACCTCTCTCCTGTATGGATGCGAGACTTGGACACTGTACTGCAGGCATGTCAAACAGTTGGAGAACTTTCACATGTGTGCCCTAGATTCCATACTTGGCATCCGGTGGCAAGACCATATCACAAACCTCAAGGTCCTGGACCTTGCAGAGTGTACCAGCATTGAGTCCATACTCATCAAGGCCCAGGTGCGATGGGTAGAAAATGTCATCAGGATGGACGATCATCGCATGCCCTGTCAGCTTTTGTATGGAGAGCTTGAGGCTGGCAAGAAAAAGCAAGACCGCCCACGCAAGCAGTACAAGGACACTGTGAAGGAAAACCTTTAGTGGTGTGGGCAACCAGCCGAAAGAACTTGAGGCTGCAGCCAGTGAAGTCACAGGAGCTCACTGACCCACACAGCCTCCAACAATTTCAAAGATGACCACCGTCAAAGACTTATCACAGCCTATGAACGACACCAGATCGAGAGCATCCTCTGCTGACATCACAATAATGGAGTTTCAGTGCCCCACCTGTTCCAGACTCTGCCCTCCCAGACTGAGTTTGCAGAGCCACCAGAGAATCCATAGATGATCATACAATACGCAGTCTTCTTTGGACACAAAGGACAACCACCTGAATCATTATCAGTAGAAAATAAAGTGTTGACAGGCCAAACAAGACTCACAAGTGAAGCATACCTGTGACCTTAGAGTTTTGCTCTAAACAAGGACATCTTCCCGAGACTTTCCGTTCTTATGCCGTTTTTGTCCCAGTTTCATCAAGATTGCCCCAGACGACGATCGAGTAGTATCCCATGATGCACCTTGTTTCATGTTATATTATCACTGCATACGTGACACATCAGTAATCTTCAGCACGCGCGAAGTGAACATCGCAGTACTTGATGTGGATGGTTTTTCCAAACATGTTTCGGTTCAGCAGCTTCTGCTTTTGAGATTATCGAGTTGGCTTATATTCACTGTGCTGTAAAGGAGAATTTCAGCGTTATTTTGACTGAGAAGGGTTTTACATGTGTTTCACTGATCTGTCGGGAACTACTTGTGGGCTCGATCGCACTGTAAACACAAAGTATAAGACTTGGCAATAATATTGATAAACTTCGCTAGGTTCACTAGGAGAACCCAGGCCAGAGGAGAACCCAAACTATCACTGATCTAAAAAGTGGTTCGAACAAAACAGCCGCTACGCTGTGAAGCTAATTATCAAAGGAGAATTTATCACAGCATCGCGCTCACAGGAGCTCAGTTTATAACGGCAGTTAACAATAAAATTTAACCTATCGATGCGACAAACATTTCTCTGAATCACAATCTACCCAGTACTGACTCAAACAATCTTCAAGGAAATTTCCTGGCCAGAATACTGATCTGTTCTTTTGAATAAATAAAGTTTCTGATGTTTCTTTTTCAAATTTTGAGCAAATTCTGAGCAGGCTTGTTTACATTGTGCCGGCTTACATGCTGCGTGGCACCTTTCTTTGGGTTCCTATCACACTGAAACACACCATTATACACCGCTCTTTCTTCGAATTAAAATAATTATAGTCAAATTCGTTTTAAAAATAACCTCTTTGAAAATACAAAGCGATTGCTTCGGCATAAAGCGCTCTCGATAGCGCCCAACAGATTGTAGCCTTCAGCAGGTTTTACACATATATTATGACACATGGCGTTGAAATGTGATAAAAGATTCGAAATTTCAGCCATCTTTGATCCATAAAAAAGTCTTCAAAATGTGGGTACTTCTGGGTACTTCTTAGCCTGTACAATTTGCAGGACTTCATTTTGCTGGCGTGAGGTCCACATTTGGAAGATTTCAACATATATTGCAAAAAATCTTGAATATTCATGACCTTGTTGTGGGTCACTGAACACTTTGTGATGGGAAGACTAATTGAAGCCATGAAAATAAATGTTTCTATGTGGAAACCTCGCTCTTAAGCCATTGCAAATCGGAGAAATCATGTCAAATAACGCAATAATGTAATTTTCTTACTTTTACTGGAAATCGAGTGAGAAAAAAGCCGACGAGAAAACGACCTTATTTCACGATGGAATCTGCCTTGACTGCGAATGGAAAATGTATCATGGGATACTATTCAATCGTCGTCTGAGATTGCCCCAAATTTGCTTGAAAATCCGCAAATCTTACTAATGTACAATCGGGATGGGAAAAATCCCAGTTTTTGGCACTCAAGTTATTTCTCTATGATTTAGCAATCTCCGTATTTTTCAAACTCAAAAGGTTGGACAGTCTAAAATGCACTTCTAAGATCTGAAAGTGTGCTGTGATTGGTCTAAATTTTTTAACTGCTTGTTTCACGAGACGTTTCTGGCGCATTATGCATGATGAAGCCTTTCCTAAAACATCTGCGTGAGAGGCTATATCTAAGAACAGCTATGTGAGACATCACTGTTTACAAAGTTGTTTTTGTTATTCAGCTTTGAAACGAGTGGTGAGGTCAGCGTGCAGGTGTATGAGTATCGCTAGCAATACTCACGCTGAAGTCACCTGTTGATATTAATATGCCACCCAGAAGCACATTGATTCTGAGAAAAAAAACGATTCCTTTGTTTCACGCGTTACAAATTTGAATAACAAAAACAGTAAATACAAATTTCCAACACTAAATTCTTCAGCCACTGATTAATCACCCAGCAAACCACTCACCAGTGGATTCTTATTTCCTGTCCTGCTGTGCTAAACAAAACAGCTCGCATTCTAAATACCTCAGAGAAGCACACATCCCCACACAATATGACAATTGTATGTCATAAGTAATAATATCCGTTGAATGTTCATCAGATAGAACGGACGCGACGTATGTCGATCATCACAATAACATGTGATCGGGTACAAGTCACAGCTAGACAATAAGAAAGAATAATGACTTCTAGTATGAAAACATTTTTCAAAAGGTAGCTCTGTCATGCAGCTGAACATGGTCTAATTAGTGTACCACTGCAGCGGGAAAAACCGGTGTTGGTGTCACGTTCCACTAGTATAAGGGTGAAGTGTAAAAAAAAGCTTACCTGAAGAAGAAATGTCGCTGAATCGTTCCCTACATAACCTGATACAACATGGCTTTGAATAGAAAGGACTCTGCACGTCTCAGTGTATTCCATTTGTTGCATAAACCGTGCTTTTGCTGATGTTATTGACTGGTATCAGAAACTCATGGGTTTCTGGATATTTTTAATAGATTCTTTCAGTTTTGGTTAGCCAGCTAAGAACTCTGTTCAAATGATTAACAAGTGCGGTCACAAAACGTGAAGATTTGTTAGGCTATTAAAACAATTATTACAAAAAAGATAAAGGCAGGCACTTACAGACTTACATAGTTAGTTTCAAATTAATGAAATGACGACATGCTTTCTAGGCAGGAGCTTAACTTTGTCTTCGCTCACGAACTCTAAACGCAAATAACAAACACTTACCATACTCATATATCTCTTCCAACTTTTCCGCTGATTTTAAAGAGAACAATTTATAACCGGATTTTGAGCCAACCACAGAGAAAGCATACCTCGTCAGTCAAAACATGAAAGTCGAACAAAGAAATAATCCACTTTGAGGGCAGCTCTTCCTCTAAATTACCTGCAGTCTTGATTAAAATTGACGCACAGCAGATTTCCCGTTGGATCCCCGCCATAAGCAGCAAGATTCATTGGTAAAACTTTTTAGCGTGAACGGATCGTAACTGTCCCGAGGAAAATCGGGATTTTTGGACTCATAATTTTCCCACAAAACAAGAAACTCTTCATCCGATACATGTTGTCTGCATAGCAAATATTTATTCTCTTAATTCTTTATGTGAAGCCATATTTTCCTCTTCGGTATTCTTCTAATTAAAGGCGCCGTCCTTCTGAGTTCACTGCGATCTTAATGTTCGATTTTTGACTGGAAGCGACGGCTGCCTCAGTCCCAGGCTTTCTCTGCCAGTCCGGTCGCCGTCGCCCCGAAAACGTCTCCATCTTAAGTTCCCTATTATCAACACAAACAAAACACGCCAATGACATGCGCATGGCTGATTCAGCGAATTTCATTTACCCACAATACTGTGCACCGCGTCTGCAAACAAGATCGGGGGAAGAGGACAAAACACGGAGTACTATTCCATGGAGTACCCTTGGATTACCTTAAATGGAGTACCCTGAAAAATAATTTGGGAGTTAAGTAAAATGATTTTTGCAAATTAGAGAGTCACTTTAATGTACGTACCTTGCTACGTACCTTTATTTATCAGCTCAAACGGTATTTGTTGCGATGAGAAAACAATATTAACGTATAAGCAAGGATTTGGTTCATTTGCAGCAAATATTAAAATCTTTAGACTCGGCCAGCATTGGCGATACAAAACGTGTTCAGTATCTTATCTCACAAAAACACTTACCAGTATGTTCTACTAGGGTACCTTTTTTGTTATTTCTTCTTTCATACCAAGCAAGGGAAAATTATGTAAACGATGCCAACGTTGGTTGACTTTGCTCGATGTTTTAAACACAAACAGTACTTGATTTTACGGTAAGTTTTCTGATCATAATCTTGCCTGCTTGTCAAGCGCTGGCGAGACGGAGTCTGGCTGCTTACCGTAGTTCATTTCACTTGAAAATCAGCAGTTAAAAAATATTTTCGGGTTTGCAAAGCCCGTGTCAAACGCCGTACTTTACATGAGTCGTACTTTACAGTTTATTTCGACCCAAATTAAGTTCGCCTGTTGACTCAAACGTCGAACTTCACTCGACCACGCGTAAATAAACAGAGCGAGGCTAACTCATGAAATTGATGAAGTAATTCAAGATGGCGTAGAAATGGTACACGAACGACGAAAATCTCACCACTTAGAATCACAAGGCACCCAAGATTAGGATGCGTTCTCCTAGCGTACATTTAAATGACTTTCTAATTTGGAAAAATCTTTTTCCTTGACTCCCAAATTATTTTTCAGGGTACTCCATTTTAGGTAATCCAAGGGTACTCCATGCAATAGTACTTCACGTTTTATCCTCTCCCAAGATCGGGGCAGTTCCCTCAATCCCTTACTACGGAGGTCCCGTTCTCTTTCTGTGTGCACGTGCATGAGTGTCATTTTTTTTTTTATCTTGGTGGTATCCCTGTTTATCCTGAAATGCAGTCATCTCACAGGAAAAGACTACCGAAACCGCGCTTCTTCGAGTTGTCAACGATATCTTAATGAAGATGAACTCACAAGAGGTAACTCTACTTGTCATGTTGGATCTTAGTGCCGCCTTAGACACTGTTAATCATGATATATTGACTAAACGTCTACACGCAGAATTACGTATTGCTGATCTTGCCCTGAGGTGGTTTGAGTCATATCTATGGTGGCCCATGTGTGCCATAGGAAAACGCTGTAGAGCGAGAGTAAATCAATATTTTTTTTTGCAATAATTTTTATTTTATTGATTAGTTATCTTTATTTTTTATGTATTTTTTTGTTTTTTATTTTTATTTCTTTTTTATTTCTTTTCTTTTTATATTTTTTCGAATAATTTTTATTTTATTTATTTTTTATCTTTATATTTTTATTTCTTTTTTATTTCTTTTTATTATTATCTCATTCACACAAAAAATAAAATAAAATTTTAAAAAAAGGAAACAAATGAGTATGGCCTATGAGTGCCATAGTAAAAAATAAAAATAATAACATAAATGAGTATGGCCTATAAGTGCCAAAAAGCTTGCGGCCTAGATGTGCCATAGACCAGAATGCATTTCGATTCCCAGGTGCTAGACCCAATATGGCGGTTGGGAAAGGTCTTGGGAAAGCAAGGCGAACCCGCAGAGATAAAGCGTTCATGAGCGGGCCGGAGTAAAGTAATTCCTGTCCAGCTGCCTGTCAGAATTAGCCCCACTAGATAGATGTAGTTGACTTGACTGGTACCTATCGGTTAATTTTACCCACATAACTGTAACAGTTACGGTGAAACACCGCTAACTCAAACTTGGTTCACTCAGGCTCTGATCTGCTAACTCAAACTAATATTACTTTCCTCGGCTAAAATTTACAAACAAAGTGGCTGGTAAACCTTGAATTTTAGAACATAATCATTATTTTCTTGTTTACATGCTCTTATAATTTTGGCTAAAACCCCCAAAAACATCAAGCTCTTTTTGTAAAACTGGGATATAAATGTAAGCAGGGAGATTTCTGAAAAAAAAAAGCAAGGTACAAATAACGAAAACTCATTACTAATAATGAGTCAATTTCATGAAAGCCTTTAACTTAAAGCATTTGGTTTTGGGGGTTTTAGCCAAAATTATAAGAGCATGTAAACAAGAAAATAATGATTATGTTCTAACACTCAAGGTTTACCAGCCACTTTGTTTGTAAATTTTAGCCGAGGAAAGTAATATTAGTTTGAGTTAGCAGAGCCATCAAACGCTTTTTTCTGAAACTACGTATCAGAGCCTGAGTGAACCAAGTTCGAGTTGGCGGTGTTTCACCGTAAATGTCACAGTATTAACTGATAGGTACCAGTCAAGTCAACTACAACTATCTAGTGGGGCTAATTCTGACAGGCAGCTGGACAGGAATTACTTTACACCGGCCCGCTCATGAACGCTTTATCTCTGCGGGTTCGCCTTGCTTTCCCAACACCTCCTCTCTCCTCCAGACCACGGGGATCCACTTTAACCATTACCATGTAAACTAAATCCCTTGGCACGTTTAGACCGTGTATCTCTCGTATTTTCTTATGCGTGGCTCTGTAGCTGAGCAGTTTCCCTGGACCTGAAATCTCTTTTTCTACTGCTGCTTCCACGTCATTTACCTCAACATCATAGTCAGTAAATTGAATTCCAAAATACTGCATTCGGCGTGCCAGACTTCTAAGGCTCCAAGCGTACATGGGGTAATCTTTTCTCAAGATGTCTAATATTTCCATTCTCTTTAAATTCAGACTGACAAACTTAGCTAGGTCGTTGTTTAAATCATTGTCATCTTCCCAATTGCTGTTTCTAATCCAAGCGTCCGCCATATTGGGTCTAGCACCTGGGAATCGAAATGCATTCTGGTCTATGGCACATCTAGGCCGCAAGCTTTTTTTATATATAATTATTATTTTTTAAATTTTTTTTTTTGCTATGGCACTTATAGGCCATACTAATTTTTTTTATTATTATTTTTATTTTTTACTATGGCACTCATAGGCCACACTTATTTATTTTATAATTTTTTATTTTTTACTATGGCACTCATAGGCCATACTTATTTATTTCCTTATTTTAAAATTTTATTTTCTTTTTTGTGTCAATGAGATAATAATAAAAAGAAATAAAAATACAAAGATAAAAAAGAAATAAAACAAAAATTATTCAAAAAAATATAAAAAGAAAAGAAATAAAAAGAAATAAAAATACAAAGATAAAAAAGAAATAAAACAAAAATTATTCAAAAAAATATAAAAAGAAAAGAAATAAAAAAGAAATAAAAATAAAAAACAAAAAAAAATAAGTATAAAAAATAAAGATAACTAATCAATAAAATAAAAATTATTGCAAAAAAAAATATTGATTTAACAGTCTTTTGCATGGTGCCTCAAAGGAACAGATAGCTAAAGTACAACGTGTACAGAATGCTGCCGCTAGACTGCTTATGAACGTTGGAAAGCATTCGCACATTACTCCTATTCTATATGCGTTACATTGGCTTCCAATTCAGGCTCGCATTAAATTTAACATTATTCTATTTATTTCTAAAGCGGTTCATAATTTAGCTCCGTCATATCCTCTTATTGTCTTCGATCTAATGATGGTCTTTACTTAGAGCCCGCTAAGGGTAAGATGCTGAAGACATTTGGAGCTCGGTCTTTCCAGGCAGCAGCACCATACTTATGGAACAGACTTCCTCATGAAATTAGATTGATTGAGAGTTTACATAAATTTTAAAAAGCTATTAAAACGTTTCTATTTAATGAAGCTGTTAGTAATCATTAACTTAGATATATTATATTCGCACATTAGGGATATTAAATTCTATTGTAAATTTTATTTAGATATATAAGGTTCTTATTTTTATTCAGTGTAAAGCACTATTGATCTGTACATGTAAATAGGGCTATACAACTTATAAATTATTATTATTATTATTATTATTATCATTATTATTATTATTATTATTATTATTATTATTATTATCCCTTTCACTAGCCTGCAAGAACAAACCTTTTCTGGCTTTTGTTTCTCACGCCGAGTGAAGCAATTCCGGATAAGGAATCTGTTCTCGAGGCTTCCCTCTCGTATATTCGACAGAAAAATACAGTTAGTTTATCCGCATCCCGCATAGAACAACTGCAATTGAAGGTTGAAATCGCGTTAGAGCTAGCTCATTTCACGAGTATACAGCCAATGGTAGGACCCAAAAAGCTGCTGACCAAAAAGTATGAGGACTCTGGTATGAGATAGAGGACAATAGACACTTCCTCTCTACTACTTCCCGTTTGTTTCAAAAGACTTGAAATAATGGCGGCCGAGGAGGATGGACAACTGTGGTTTGGAGAAGTTATCGATAAGAGCCTATTCGAAGAAAGCATGGTTGAAGTCGCTCTTCGGTTGCGTAAGCTCGGTAAAAGTGTTTACCATCTGAGGGCAGCAAAAGACGAAATGTCGCCAGAAAAAGACAAACATGTGTTCATAAACATATTCAACGGGCATGCATCAGTTGTTGTTATCGACAAAGAGCTTTTCGAAACCCTTCTCTTTGTACCTGTCTCTGGGCAAATGATCGATGGGTCAAGCTTGTCGTTTTTAGATGGTTCTGATGCAGCCAAACGAATGCTCACGATACCTCAGCAACAGTATCACGTCTGTTTGAATGAGTCAAATTCTGGCTATGAACTTAGCCGTAATATGTACTATATGCCCTGGCTGAAAAAATCCAGGAGCTTCTATGTTGGAGAGACAGCATTGGCGTACCTTTATCTTCAATTACTGTGCCTGACTGTGGTTCCCTCACGCTATCGATTGATAATCGATGACTGTTTAGAGTTTGCCAAACGATTTGCGAGGGAAATTGCTATCACAGAGAATTCAGTGCGTGAAACTGATGTCCAAGTGTTGTTCAGAACGCTTCGTGTTTCTGAGGACTACAGCAGTGCTATTGTGGAGCAGGCATCACGGAACAATCCAAAGAGTGGTTTTTCTGCAGCGATATCCTATTTCATGAGTTTTAGAGTCGAAAGATTCCTTTTCGCGCTTGCAGTGGTAATTGCAATGACAACGGCGGTTTATACTCTTACTCGCTATTATTGAGTTCAGCAGCCTGGAACATTGCTTTAGTCTGCAACAAACGTGTTTCCTTCGGAAATGACGTTGTTTTGCTATATTTTTACAGGTAGATCCAAAGGAGTGGATTCAGCTTTGCAATTGAAGGCTATTAAAGGGTAAAAAATCGTTTGTTGTTGTTCTTTTTTTAAAATAACTGTCAAAATTCTCGCGCGCTAATTGGCTAATATTTTCAAACAGCAATTCTTGCATCAATAAGAATAGAGACAGATAAAATTTTAATTTGTGCGGAAGTTTTTCGTAAGATGGACTAGGGCGACACGCAGGACTTGATTGTTTTCAACAAATGGCAAAGGAGCTAGAATTGTCACATGCTGAACTCATCTCCTGTATTTAAGCTCCCGAAGAAATAAGATAGATTATCTCCCCGAAATCAAGCTTTCCGTTAAATTGAGTTTCTCTTGTGTTAAACTACGATTTTCTAGTGGTTCGTGGGAATGGCAAATGCACCATTCTCATGATCTTTCCTCCCGGTATCACGCCCGCTACTGGCAAAGGGATCAACCCCGTTTGGTATCATGCATATATCCGAAAAACGGAAAAATAAGACAATTGGTCAACAACAAGTAGCTTTATTTGCATGACCATAACTTCATACAGTATTGCAAGAGCAAGTATCTTAACAAGAACGATATAATAATGTAATAAGAAGGAAAAAACAAATTAAAGAGTGGTAAACTGAGGTGTAGCCTCATACTCCAGTGTGAATTCATCGAAAAATAGACATGACAAGACCTTAAATAGCATGCATGAGTGCCGTCAGTGCAAACACTTGCATTTACACTCTGTGACAACGGTATAAACAAACTTCAGCCACATGTGTCCTTCCTTTGGGCGAATCTATCCAGACAGTGCCATCGTAGCACACCCACGTCCTTAGTGGCTGATATGCGGCATTTCATCTCCGAGGGGAATGAGCATGTCTTTTTTGAGCATCGTCCAACGTTGATGTGACGAGGCCAATTGCGCACTCCAAGATCCTTCCACTTTTGAAGGACTGGGAAATGCGACACTTGCCAGAGCCATAGCTGAAGGTTTTTACTCGCTTTAGGTCCGAGGTTTCTTTTCATGCCTGGCACTTTGAAATCGAGGTTTTAATCTCATCTGGCATGCTTTTCACCAGCATCTTTTCCTAGCGCCTGCGTAGCGTAAATGGGCGCAAGAAAGAATGGGCGCGCGCGAGGGAGCGCGCGCCTGTTCTTTCTTGCGCCCATTTATTTCCTAGCGCCTGCTACGCAGGCTACTTTCGAACAAATTCATACTCTTGATCTTGGGTTTTTCTGGCGTTGTTTTTCTTCATCAAGACCTCTTCTTTGTTCAGTGCGGTATATTCTTAATCATAATGTTTCCCAGTTTTCTTTTCATCGAAGCTATGTCGTAGTCGCTTTGTATCGGGTCGCTGAGGTAGCTCTTTGGCTCAGGCGGTATTTTGAGCTTCAGCTTGTCCATGGCTGCACCAACTGGTTGTGGATCTGGGTTTGGCTGGAGATGTGTCCAGGGTTGTGCCTTAAATAAAGTATACCATACAGTGCAGAGAAAACAAGCCACTAGAAACGTGGACATACTCTTGAGATTTAAGTGACGCATCTTTATTAGGGTGCGTTTAGGTTGAGTGGCGATACAGACTGTTACAAGGTCCAACTTCAGTGCTGCTTTGCTTCGGGTGTCACCACAGTTATCACTGTTTGAAAATAAATAAATATCACAGTGCTAAATTACAAATTACATCCGACTACGATCAACCTGATATTTACCTTAGGGAGACCAGATGGCTCGACTAGCTTTGATAGCAGCATGAAACTCACTTAAAAAGCATGAGCTCAATGCCCGATATAAGTTGGCTGCTTCATGCTAGCATTGCCATTCATATGCACTTTGATGTAGCTCGGAAATATAGGAAATGTCCCACAGTTTTTGCTAACCTTTGAGGTTTGATGTTCTTGATGGCACAGGGTCGTCAGGTGAGAACGATAATCAATGAACTAGTATGAACAGATCGAGCAGCGCTGACACCGTACCGGCCGCGAACAAAAATTTTCAATCCGTGGAATTCCAAATCTCTCAGTATAGAATGACTGAAACAAAAGGAAAGAAATATCGGCACCTTTAGCCGTTCTAGCTGCAAATGACAAGTATCAAAACAAACAATTTCATGAACGTTCTTTCCGGAAACTCTATAGTTCATAGAATAAAATCAACTAGAGGCCATATTGGCCTTCACTCGGACTTCCAAGTGAAATGAATGCAAATTTAAATAGTGCAATTAAATTAATTTGTCATATTAAAGAAGATGCAATCCTTTGGGTTCATAAACCTCACCACTTGCGTCTACTCCTTGGAAATACTGTAAAACGTTTTGAATAGATGACAATTCTAATAGCACGCTAGTACCCTGAGAATGGCTTTATGTAGTTCACCATATGCATCTCTAGCGTGTCAATCAAACAACAGTATACCGTTAATGCCAGATCGTACTATTAAAATGAATGACATGAGAGCTCTCCGGAAGTTCACCACGACCAGCATTCGTATCAGCTTGAGGGATGCCAGACTTACCACGAGATCTTTGTCTCTGCTTTGGCATAACATTATTTACAGTGTATGAATAGCCAGAGGACCTCCAAAATGTTGACTGCAAGATAAATATTTCACCTACCTTCATATCTCTAATGTTGTGAATGTATAAACTTTCTTCAAACACAACAAGGAGCCTCTGAAATATTGATGAAGCAAACATAGTTTATTGAGCTACTGAATGGACAGAAAATTTAGGAAATGTCAAGTAAAGTTTCCACACTTACTACACTTACTACAGCTACTACACTTACTACACACTTACTACACTTACCACAGTTACTACACTTACTACACTTACTACACTTGTTAATTTCAGTGCCTAGAGGCCCGACATGGATGATGGCACCGGTGTCTCAGGACATTTCATGGGGTCATACATGAACTACTGACCGAGAATCTGCATACTCACAACTCTGTTTATAAGCCTGACAGCTAAGATTGTGTTGGGATAACTGTAATTACATATTTCTGTGCCTTTCTGTAAACAAAGACAGAAGAGAGAGTTGAATTAATCAGTGTGCAGGTAAACTACCTAAAGAATGTAAAAGTAGACCTCAAATGACAAAGTCGTTTAATTTGCACTTATCTGCTTATGTACACAAATCTAAATTTGGATAGTCCATTACTTCAATTTAAATGTATGCTCTGATTGTCAATAAATCATACAAGAACAAAACAAAATGTAATTCAAAGGCCAAATTATTTTTTATCCGAAAATTATTGCCTTTGAAGATGCATGATTAGTGACGATGAACACTCTGAGAGTGAATTCTATTGCCTTGACAAGCTTGAATATTTCAGGAGAACAGCAGACACAGGGTTAAATTGCCAACGACTTGGTGTCATGAATCAAGTCTTCGCTGCCTTTCTTAAAGCGGCCATATAATAAACAATTTATTAACCTTGAACATTGAAGGCTTTAGAGGAAAATCTCAAACCTTGGCCTTGAAGGTCAATACCGCAATGCCTCAGTTTGAGATTTTCCTGTAAAGACCTCACTCTCGGTTTAAAATAAGTAGTTAATAAAACAGCCCTTGGCTAATTAATAGCCACTGCTGTATTATGATTTCTTGTTTGGAGATTTTGTGATGCAAACATACAAAGTGGGCCTCTCCTAAGCACACATTTCACACGTCTCTAAATAAAGTTGTGACCTCTCCTTGACTCAAGAATAATTTCTTTTCTTCAAAACAGTTTGTTTTCTATTAATGAAAACTTTTTCACATAGTGAAAGTGATAAATGCGCTGTCTTTTTTCATGCATCATTTTTATGTTGTTGGTAACTGAAGTAAACATTTATCATAGTTTGCAACATTCTAAAGCATTTGTTGCAAGGAAACAACACAAGTCAAAGAAAACACACTAGTCAGATGGACTGCAACGATTGAGCCATAGTTTGACAAACACCCGCCACTGAGTTTCTCAATCTTTTATCAGAGGGTTAATGATATGCCATTCGACTCTATGTTACTTTACCTTGAAATGACAAACTTTTTTGTTTCTGGGTGCCAATATTAGCTCACAATTGCTACAAGACTACTGGAGTATAACCTCTCTACTATGCAGATATCTTCTGTTTCTCCTGTAGTAAAGAGATAAATACAATGGAACATTGCCGCATAAACATTTGTTATATAGCTGGCATTTTTCACGCTGCAGTGCATCCATTCAATGGCTAGTTCATGGTCACATGACATCTAACAATGAAACTGTTTTCTGCCAAATGCCATGAGTGGGCAACACTGCAAAAACTATATGACATCAAACTGGAAACAGTTCACTGTTGAAACCCGCAAAATGTTGACTGCTGTTGCACGTTGATCAGAGTGTGCAGTTGAAGGTGGACTGATGTTGTCACTGGAATCTTAGCGTGTTTTTCAAAATTTGCTTTTGTTTTTATCACCGGTTTGATCCTTTTGTTTTGCCATATAACATATCTCTTAATGAATGGTCCGTTGGGGAACAGTGAATTTTCCCGAGACAAAGTCGAGGGAAACATTGAGATTTGAGGGAAACAAAATTCACTGTTCCCCTCGGGACCAGTCATTAAGTGTTAAATAGTACAGTATATACTTACCGGTACAAAAAAATTAATGATGTATCGAAACATACTAGTTTTAGTTAGACAACTTTTCAGGAAGTACATTGTAGAATTGAGAAGAGGCAAAATAGTATAAGGTTTTGGATTGAAACAGTTAAAATACCATATATTTTATAACAGACATAACAGGCAATCATACAGACATGTTTAGAGTAATGGCAGTTCCACAAAATATCCCCACCTCCTCCATGGAAGGTCAAAAGAAATTCCAAGGGGGAGGGGGAGAGGGTGGTGAAAGCAAAAGACATAGTGTTGAAGAAATTTCTGGAGCTAAATTGGAATTTCTGGAGGGGTGGTGGGGTACAAACCCCCCCAAAAAAACATCCATGGGGGGAAGGGGGGGGATTAATAGTTTGTTATATTCAAGATCAGACACTGGACTTGTGCCATGTAATAATTTTATACTGGTCCTTTACAAACATCAGGTAAAAATATATGTTGTGGTTCAAATTTTTCTTTGTTTAAAAATTTTCAAACCAGTTTAATGTGTGTTGTCCTTTAATTTGTCTCAGATTATTGCAATGGCTCTGAGACAAAGGGAACTCAAAATTAAACTTGTTTGAAAATTTTTAAACCAAAGAAAAATCTGAACCTCAACATACATACAAAGATACCTTGTACAGTAAAAACTCTTGCAAGAGATTTATTATCCTACTTGAAA
Organism: Porites lutea; assembly: GCF_958299795.1. Lineage (NCBI taxonomy): Eukaryota > Metazoa > Cnidaria > Anthozoa > Scleractinia > Poritidae > Porites > Porites lutea. The sequence continues at coordinate 49,238,348 of NC_133201.1, read as the reverse complement.
AGAAAGAATAATTAAGAGGATGAGCAAGGGCTAGTGTAGGTTTGGAAACCAGTTTTAACAAATAACCACCAAACCTGTTTTCATTTTTTTTTTTGCTAAACAGATATCTTATAGTATAAATTGTGCCAAATTAGAACCTTTTTGTGTGTGTTATTTGGACAATACTTAGAGGAGCTGGATAATAGAAGAAAGTTAATACAGACTTTTATGGTCTGATCTTAACCTAAAATGAATAACACAAGATGAGTACTATTTTCGTAAGGGTAGAAAATT
>NC_133201.1:49213075-49233075 GCF_958299795.1 Porites lutea | reverse complement strand
TTTTTAATTCAACTTAAGTAACCCCTCAGAGTTTTGACTTGGCTTCTTGTTGATTTGTCAAAAATATGTCCTGTAAAAACTGAAAGGGGAGGGTCCAAAGAATCTGGAAATGGTATCTTCCCTCTCTTAGCCTCTCCGTCTCTGTAAATAATCCCCACTCCCTGATTTCTTTGAGGTCTTGCTTGAATATTAGTTTATAAGTGTACATTAAAGCCTCTTCTGCTGTAAGTGTTCCTTCAACTTCTTCCGCAGTAAAGGCATGTCATTCTAGAAAAAAAGAAAATGCTCTGTCATTCGATCAAGTAGAGCAGATGCTATTTAACTTCATGAAGCAAAAAAAAACATGGAAAAGTAATTATTCAACAGTAAGATTGTTTTTCCTTGTTTGATCATCATTAAACTTCCCTTCAGTTTTCTTGTGCATTATTAGCTGTATGATTTGACTGGTGGGTCGATTTTTGGTGCACTCTCGATCCTCCTTTCTCCCTCTATATGTTAATTTGTTTTCTTTTTTGTAATATTTATTTATTTACAAAAAAAAATTAATTACAAATGCGTGTTCTTTTAACCATTGAATTTGTTTTCTTATTTAGTACTTAGAAAGGCATCTGTTCAACTGAAGTGCCCCATACAGTGGCGGATCCAGACCTTCAGATAAGGGGGGCCCAGTCATCCAGACCCTGAGATGGGAGTGGGGGGGTGGTCTTCAAAAAATTTTTTTTGGTCCTTCGGGCCTCAGTTTGGTCTAAAAACAAGGGAGGCCAGGCCCCCCCAGGCACCTCCCCTAGATCCGCCACTGCCATAGAGAGAGGAGTATTTGCTATAGCTATGATCTATCATGTGGGCAACTATTCTGCCAAGAATGTTAGGTCTGATTTGACCGATCTATATGGATGTTTGTTACCATTAGAAAAGATGTCTTTACTTACAATAGTTTGGATTAATGCAGATTTTTAACATAGAAATTAATTGCGGTGAACCCAGATTAGTGTCTGTTAGTAAGAGGTGCATGTAATCTTATTGGAGGTGTCGGTTAACAGAGGTTCTGTACAGTACCTGATGGAAATTGGGATTTTTTCCCCTGCTCAAGTTCTGTGCAAGCTAAATGTCATACATGTTAATGCTACCATTTACAACAGTAGTTTAAGAACATATGAGTGATGTTCAGCATACCAAAATTTTTAAAAATATTTCTTTGTCTAACAATGTAAATTATAATAGTTATAATCATTACTATTACATTATTATTCTAAAAATTGTAAAAGTGAAACCTCTATTAAGCGGGCACCTTCGGGACCTTCTCAAGTGTCTGCTTAATAAAGAGTGTCTGGTTAATAGAGGCTTTAAAAATTGCACAATGTTTGTTAACGATCAACATTTAACGGTTACTCTGTACTGTGAAAAAGTTGCATGTTGTTAAAGAAGCTATCCAGAGTTCAAGTTCATTACCTTTCATTACCAACTTTCATTTGTTGGTAAATGCAAAAACATTAACTGACTTCAGTATGTATTTTAAGGACGTAATCCAATACTACTATTGTCAATTCACTCCGGTGTCTGCTTAATAGCGGTTTTTAACAATAGAAATTAGCCAAATACAACTTATTTTAGTGTCCGAGTCCACTTAATAGAGTTGTCCACTGAATAGGGGTTTGTTATAAAGGGAAATATCAGACGTCCGTTTCAGGACCCGGCTTAGTGTCTGCTTAAGACAGGGTGTCTGCTTAATTGGGGGTCCGCTTAACAGAGGTTTCACTGTAAAATATTAGTCATTGCTATTACAAATTGTGGCAATACTATGCAAAATATAATTGCTTACCATGCAGACAAACTCAGCCACAGTCATAGCTCAGTTTGCTTGAAAGGGAATTACCTTTAATGTAAATAGCAGAGGGGATGCTTGCCCCCACCTTCCTTCCCTAACACCACCACAGCCATGTTCCTCAACCCAAAATTGGTCAAATGGAAATGTTAAGATATTTTATTGAACACCAGTTGTAGCATCCAGGGCGCATGTTTTCTACCCTCCGACGACTCAAGAAGCACCATGAAGCAGGACTGTTTTAGCCTTTGTTTGAACAACTGCCTACTTATGCATACCCGGCCAACTGTCGATTGCGGATTCTATGGACACTGTTAAGATCTCAAAGAGGTTTGCTTGTGCCAACGAACTAAGCAAATGACATTTTGATAAATTGGAGTAGGGCTATGGTCAACAGCCCACTTTGTATATATCAGTGGCAGATCTAGGGGAAGAAGCTTGGGAGGCCCAGGCCCCCTCCTATTTTTAGACCAAACTGAGGCCACGCCCGAAGGGCCGAAAAATTTTTTTCGAGACCGGACCCCCCCTTATCTTAGGGTCTGGATGACTGGGTGCTCCCCCCTTATCTGAAGGTCTGTACATCTTTCCGCCACTGTATAATAATATAGCTACTACTCACCTGTGCCTCCAAAGCCTTTGCTAGCCTTGTAGTCTTTGTAGAGGCAAAGTTTTAGGGTTTTTCGAGTCTCAAAATCTTTGATTAGCTTTGTGCTTCTTCAGCGGATGAAACAGAGTATAAATTATTAGACAACTTAGTGCAAGACTTGTTTTCCGTTGTTTAATACTGGTATACTTAGCTTTCTTTTGCTGTCTTTCTTTTTTTACTCGTTTTTTTTGTGTGTGAATGTTTTGTGTAGCTGTGTGTGGTGTGCAGTACCTGACCTTTTAATGTAATCATTTATAAAAAGCCTAAGTGAGGTTTTAGCCCTCAATGGTTATTATGGGCAGCCTGTACTTTCTCTATATATTTCTCTGATTTTTTGGTATCATGTAAATCAATGTAGGGTAAAGCTGGGTACAAATAAAGTTGTTGTTGTTGCTGCAAACATTCATTATTATTCGACAGAGACAGACAGACATTACACACATGGATGATTTCTCTATTTTTTTATATTCCCGCCAATATTTGAAAAAGATGTTAAACGGGGCAGCGGTTCATTTAAGTTTTATTTGCTTGTTCGTGTAATTTCTTCATGAATGCAATTCGATCCGGGACCATTCAAGGGATGTTATATATATATTACTCAGTAACATCCGCTGAAAGGACCTTCCTGATGCGCCAAGAGGCTTGATCGAGGCGAAACATTAATACATCCTTTCCAAACAGATGCAGTGGCATCTTCTTGGTTGAATCAATCGAGGGATGATCGAAAAAGCAAGACAAGACCTCGAAACAAACATCAGATCATCAGACAAATAGAGTGGACGATCGAAGCGAAGCTGTTACATGAGTCACAGGGGGAACCACGAGGCGAGCGTGACGTCGTCATACGTTTACGAAATCAGAGGGCCTTTCGACGGATGTTAACGAGTGCTGACCGTACTACCATGGACATTGCCTAGTCCCTAGGCCTCATTATTATGCGCGGCCGATGCATTTCGGGTCACGTGGTCCGAGACAGTTTTTGAGGCCTAGACAAACTCGGAGAAGTGAGACATTTTGTCTCACTGGGGGCGGAGCTTTTGGAAGCGGGCGAGCTGTCAATAACTTTTCCGCGATGATGAAAGATGTCCAGCAGCCACGGAGAGTACAGAGGATAAACCGAGCATTTTTATTCTATGCACGTTTTCATTGTTGAAAGTCCTTTGGCCTTTCTTATTCATTTATCTCATTAAACTAATTTGAACTTTATCTCATCTCAAAAACAGGGCGTATGGAAAAGCAGGAATCCGGAATCCGGAATCCGGAATCCGGAATCGGAGCCGGAACCGGAACCGGAACCGGAACCGGAACCCGAACCTAAGAAATAAAACTTGGAGACGTTTCTGTCTTAAGAGTGTCACTAACAATTATTGCTCGATCAAGACTTTTCATCCTCACATTATATTTATTTATTGTTATTATATTTTTTACCGTCGCATTTTTTCGGTACGGCGCAAAATTTTTCTTCGAGAATTTCATATACGCGTGAGCGTTGCAACGTGGGATCATGATTGACATGGGTACTCCTCCTCCCTTTGCCGCCTTTCCCTCACAATGGATGAAACACAGGGCCCTTTTAAGAAATGAGTAACTTAGGCTCAAGAAAAGGAAATGAATAACACAGCGGTCTTAAACATCACATACTAATAATGGCTGTTTTTCGCAGTCAATCGGCTTCTGATTAGTTGTAGTCTCGATCTGTCGAAAATTGCTCGACCTACAGCTGCAGTCACAGTTTATGACTGCTAGGAATAACAGTAGGATGCACTTACCTTTTTTTTTGCAAGTCACTTTCCGAATGTGAGTATACCTTTGGTATCACATCACTGTGCTGAAAATTTCTCAAAACAATGATAACAGAGGACGCCATCTTGCATTTTATTCCCACACGGGTATCGGGAACTGGTTTCAGTGCTTCCCAGTTTACCCTGGTCTCAATTTAAGTTCCGATTCCGGTTCCGGTTCCGGTTCCGGTTCCGGTTCCGGTTCCGTTTCCGTTTCCGGCTCCGGATTCCGGATTCCGGATTCCGGTTTTTCCATACGCCCTTTGAACATCAACACGTGCCCGCTGCCCGATTTAACAACATTTTCCTAACACTTTTTGATAGACATGCTACTTATTGCTACTTACAAGTTGACGTCAAGAGTTTCTTAGCGAGCGGAGCGTTCTTTTTAGGCCGCGAAGCCACCAAGAGAGCTTCGATTTCGCAAGTAATAAATTCTAGACATTCTTAGCTTTTTGACTGTAACTCAACAGAAACAAGAAACCAACACCAGCAAGTCGCCCGGCGGGGCCACCTAGACAATATTTTCAGTCGCCCGAGGCCAAGTCTTGCGCCGTTAGAGCTAGAGGACAGCCTTGAGTCTCCGTCCTCCTCTACGATGTAATCTTACTTTTTCCTTCTTTGCTGACGCAGTATCTTTTTTCTGCTTGTGCAATCCAACCTGCCTTGCACGTGATTCGAAGTTGCAGCCAATAAAAATCACACAATTTTTTCGGGACGGGCTCAGGATACGGGAAAGATAAAAAGGTAAGGCAATTTTTGACTCCCAAGACGACGAAAGGAATGCGCTCCCGAATTTAAGACGCTGGCTGACTACGTCATCCTGCGTAATAAAAGGAAATAAAACCTAAACATAACAAATTCTCTATCATGTTGAAGCGTAAATGGTAACTCTATTAATCGCACTGAAAATTTGGTGCCTGTCAAAAGGTCTCAAAAGTGAGAACCCGTCCGGCTGGCCGAAAAGTTGATTTTGGGAATTTTTTCACTAAAGGCCCATAATTATTACCCTGCATATCACATAGGACCAGATTTTTCTAACTGAAAAGTCCCGGCATTATGGAATTCTCTTCATGAAAACGTTTTATGATGTGGTCAATGCCATAATTTGTTGTGCAAAGGAAGCGCGTGCTTTGATTGAATGAGTGCAATTTGTCTTGCAAAATTGTGAAAACTTGCAGAATTATAGGTTTAAATAGGGGGAAAAAGTACAATTCTGTCCGAGGTCTGTATGATATAAAAAAGGGCCTCATAGTACTGTTTACCTGAGACGTGATGAGAAAAAGTATGTTTAAAAGGCTGGTTTACACGCCACCAGATTCGTCGCCAAGATTTACTTGTAAAGTAATCTTGTAAAGTAAACTTGTCGAACACAAAAAATTCGGCCTGATTTTTTATTTTGGCCTCCATTTTAGACAGAGGAATGCAACGTGTAAATTGGCTGCCACCAAGGACTATCGTGACGCGTGTGTTTCTTAAAATTATATTTCGGGGCTGTCCAGTTATCCATAGTCTCTCAAACGGAGCAATGTTGGGGAGACTGGTGAATGCCACGTTATGACGCAACAGCTAATGCAAATACAATACACGAATAGGTCTATTTGTTTTCCAGGCCTAATCTACTGTGATCGAACATGATTGCTATTTTGGGGTGTACAAATGAGGCTATTAAAGCGATGTAAAATTTGTTTCACTCTTGGACTGTCAAATTATTTTTCTCTAAAATCACTTAGCTTTTGCCTCAAAAGTCACATGAATGTGCCCTGATCTGTGGATTACAAGTTTATTGTTTGATTTAAATTATGAATTTCTGAACGGGAGCTTCGCTTTTAGCCCTGGCTAAATCTATGGGGCGTTCGAGTTTGCAACGCTGGCTAAGACCAAAGACCACGCGCCAAACCTCGCTTCGAATGAATGACTATTTTCTATGTTGTAAAGAAATTGTATGTGATTAGTTAAATGCCAGTATTATATTCATTAATTACTGGCTTTCTTGGGCTTCCTTCCCTCATCTTTTTTTTTTTTGAATTTTGTTTACATATTTAATTTAAATAGCAAAATGATAATAAAATAAAATACAAATAAAAGTGTAAGGCAGCAACGGTGTGATTATGAAAAGTACTCTGGTTCTTTGCAGAAATTGAGTTATTTTATAATTTACTCAAGAGCTGGCTCATCCATAGATCTACATGTTACAATACTCAATTTACAGGTATATTATATACAAGATAAAATAAATTACAATCGGTTTTAATCAAAATGTTGAGTAAAAATTGACGATGAGTAAATCAAAGGCGGATCATCATGGGTGCCCTTCAACCAGCCTTAATAATGGTTTGGAATGCTGGAATTTGTTACGAACAACTAAGGCCTTGGCTATATAGGACATTTCCCAGTTCCAAAAACTCTCACATTCAAAACGAGGCTAAGTGCAAAACCTTTCAACTGAAAATGAGTTTTATTTGCATGAGAATAAAAATCATTTTCATATCAATGGCTTTAACCTCGCTTTGAAACACGAGACTTAAAGCAACTCGGAAATGACCAAATGGGAAACACTCTTACGGACGCAAATTTTACTTCTGCATCAAGGCAAAGGCATTCTTGCTTTCTGGACACACATGAGCTTCGTATCGCTGAGAGCCGTATGTTACACAACTTCATGATTTACAACGTTTTCCCTCGATTGATTTCCTTTTTTAAAGCCTTACTAGGACAACATTTCCGCAACCTTTTGAGTAGTTTAGCCAGGCCTGAAGACAACTTGCCAGCTAGACAAGATAAATACAATATGTGAAGTTAAACGAGCTACAGACAAAGTTTATAAGAACTGCACAGCCCGAATCAATTGGAAAAACATTATTTGAATAAACGTAATCAGCTAAAATAAAGTGCCCTAGCTTTCTTAATAGACCTTTTCCCTATCCTGCTTCAGTTAGCACTCACAATGAAACGAGGTGGACGCCCCTGTGTGCAGTTTCATACAATCCAGTGTAAAGTTGGTGCCTTCGTTAAAGGGAAAGAGGGGGCGGTGTATACTTGCTTATAGACTCATCGAGGCACGTCAGAGTTGTTTACAGCCTTGCTGCGTCACGATTAAACACTACTTGTCTAGAATAGTTTAGTGAACAAAGATGCTGAGATTGAAATTCCTTACTTTAACGAGAGCGTCATATAGCCAGATATCCTAGGGCCGTAGCCAGACTTTAACATGGACAAGGCAAGATCTACCATCGCCGAAGGCGCGAGCAACTAAAAGCTTTGAGGGACTGTTTCAGGTTTTATTTCAGAAAAATCAGTCTCATTCAACTTCTTACCATTTTTTTTTTTTTTCGAAATTTGTGCCCCGTTTTAACTTTTACTAACTACGGCCCTGTATCAAGAAGGATCTTCAAGGTTGCTTTCAAACAACGAAAGTTACACGGAGTGCATAAGTTCTAGACAAGCGTGACCACGTCTAGAACATCACACCTCAGCTTCTGTTTTCCAACTATTCCAAATAAAAGCACTGTTAAAGGTCTTTCTATTTATACTCTTTCCGGTTAAAATAGTTCAATGTACAGTTTCACTTTTTGAAATAGTAAATAAATGTTCATATAAAACACTATTGAGCATAAGTTGCACACAATTGATCCATGTAGTAAAACACGCATGTTTATCTCTCAAAAGTTCAATACATCCTCTGCAAAGTCTAGATCTGCGCCACTTGCTTGGGAAACTGTCCGATCTGTGGTGAGAAGGTCATCCAGCTAGATTAAAAATGGGAAAACAAGTCACAATTTATGGGTATTAGGTTGGGACGACCTGAAATTTTGTAAAATTGGGAAAACAAGTCACAATTTATGGGTATTAGGTTGGGACGACCTGAAATTTTGTAAAATCAATAGCAAAGCAACACAAACCAACCAACCAACGCAAACTTTATAGCCAATCACGACGACGCAGAAATCAAAATGAACCAATCAGACCTCAAAACAAAAAACGTAGCTGATACAAAGCGCGGGAAAACTCTTTCGAGCAACGCCTCTGACTTTTCAGGGTCGGATCCAGAAAATTCAGAAAGGGGTGGCCGGGACACTTAACAGCTCTATCCTAGATACTTTTTACTTTTCTGAGACGGAATTCTATACAAATAATACAAAATTTCAAAGGAAAAGGGGTGGCCGCGGCCCCCTCGGCCCACCCCTAAATCCGCCCGTGCTTTTTAACTAGTGAGAGATTTTTTTTCCTTTTTGCCAATAACTCGATAATAGACCTGTATATGGCAGCCTAAGCAATTTCAAAGCAGGTGGAAAATTACCCCACCAATTTTTGAAAGCCTCTGAACAACACGGTCGTGTGGCGTCGCTCACCAGGGAACTGTGGAAAGCACAGGTCTTGTTTTAATTTCTTAGCCTAACATTTGGAGGCGAAATGCGGAAAAGAAAGTAAAGTCCATACCGATGTTTATTTTCTAATACAACAATATTTTTAGAAAAAAACCCCAAAGTTTGCTCTAAATTCGTTATGTCCCTCGCTCGTTACACTAGCGACATTATTTTGTATCTTTTACAAGTCCACACTTCCAAACTAAAATGAATCTTAATGTTTTCTATTTTGGGAAACTCGCAACTTTAATCTGACGTCTGCAGTTTACTGTAAACGTGACTCTGAGGGCCTGTTTACTTAGAGGACCCCAGAAAGGTGAGGTAACATGTGGCGGGTCACCCCACCCATCATGTAAACGTGATCAAATTAAAATGAGAGATTATAAGGACAGGTGGGCATGTAAACAGGCAAAAATGTCTCAAATGACATTGATTATGGTAACGCCTTGGTGACAAACTTCAAACAACAAACCTTGGCACTTCCGCTGTGGAAACTACTAAGTGACAGCTGCTCATCAATGTCTTCAGGAATGCTTATATCACTGTTTCAAAAGAAAAAGTAAAAGACACGTATTCAGTTAAAATTAACACTTCCTGTCCACAAACACCTTGCAATGCAAATACCATTATATATCTATACCTTGTTGGATTAAAGTCATCTTCGTAATCATCATTGTAATCAGCTGCTTCACCATTTTTTTCTTCATCAGGGATATCTGGCAAGCGGAACAACTTAGATTGTTATTTGGTTACTTGCGGTTTTTATTCTAAGTACTTTTATCCTCATCTGGGGCATCTAACACTGGACTGTTTTCTCTAGGCACACGGAATCATTTGGCGGTAGTAGAGAGGGGATTGGGCCTGGGAGTAGCTTGAGTGGCAGGTTTTGAAAGGGGAGGGGAGGGTGGGAAGAAGGGAGGGGTCTATTGGGAAGAGAAGGACCCTAAATTCTTTCTCTTTCTCCATCGTGCTTTTCTCTCTCTTCCCCACCCCACCCCATCCATTTTTGCGCCTGTAAAGCAGACTGGCCTGAGAGAGGCTACCCTCCTGTGCCGGATCAAGAAGTTCTCGCGGAGTGAAAAACTTTCATTGTAGAGTTAAATAAATAATGTAATCATATGTTTATGAGGTCATTTTATTTCTGAATTAATTAGGACATTAAAAAAAAAGAGAAGAATAAAATGCACTTTATTTGAGTGTCAAGGTATTTAGCAAAAAAGTACTAACTGGGGACACTATTTTTCCGTCTCCAACTAGAGACGGGACCGCTATTTTTACGGTGTTATCCGAGCCACGCGAAGGTCTAGCCACTTGCAACGCAAATGGAGTATCTTCATTTCTTAGTTATTTTAAGACCCTGAGTATTGGTCTGACCCCGGGAACCAACCCTGCGACCTTCTGCTCTGCAGTCAAGCGCTCTACCGACTGAGCTAATCCTGCCACGGTTAAACTGTAGTTAGAAAACCAATGATGAACCTAAAATATCCCTTACTGGATGAATATATGAAAATAAATGCCAGTGAACCAGATGAATGTGAGAGCACTAGATCAACAAGCTTATTGCCTCAAAGGAAAATCATTTCTCTCTGCTAACTTTCTATTCAATACATGATGTCACATACCAAATCCAAGTTTGCTGATCCTGCTGTCAATTTCAGCCAAATCCTGCCAATTCGGTGATTTTGTGAAGTCTTCCACCAAAATAATATAAACACAAAAAATGATGTTAGACTGTACAGGTGTTTTCTTGTAATAAATACTTTACTTTGGTTATGGCTAATTCTTTTGACTAGCTGCCTTTATTCATGCCCTTCTATAGGTGCCCTGGTGGGGAAGGGAAGGGATGAGGTCCACGAAAACCAATTTGTTGCAGACAATTATTTGTTTATGGAAAAATGCAAGGAAGTGTAATTGTTTCAACATCTCTCACAGGAAGAATATCAAAAGTCCAACTCAGTTTGACTTGTTTTTTTTTTTTTAACTTGTTTGTTTTGCTATCAAAAGCCAAGTTTGGAAAAACTGCAGTTATCCTAGGCTTGGTTAAGCATGCACTATCAAAAACTGTTGAAAGGAAATTCCATACATAGCTGGTAAAAGTACCAATCCAAGACTGGAAAAGCTATGGAAATCAAATTATCCAGACCAGGATCAGCTTAATTTCTAATAATGGAGAGCCAGTTATCCAGGGCACAGTATCTAAGTTCTCCATTGCCGGTAAAGTAGAATTTCACTCCAGGATTTAGGAATTCTCCATGTTTGGAAAAAGCCATATATATATATATATAGCTTGTGTGGGATAAATAAAATCTCATTCTCTTAGTTTTATCCAGTCCAGGTTAAGCATTATTATTAAAAACTGAATCATTGGATAATGCAATTCCAGAGCTCTGATTGGCTTAGCCATCAAGGTATTATGAGCCATTAAACATGTACCATGCTCTCCAAATATGGTAACTGTACGTGTCTGCTCAAAACTAAAAACAAGCTGAAAATTGGTTGTTTTTACAAATAAAGTCAGGAAGAATTCTCAATATTTTGTGGGTGTTTTTATAAAGCAATAATTTTTAATCCACTTTGCTTGTTGTTGGATATGAGAATGATCATAGCCCAATCGGCGCTGCGCACCTCATTGGCTATCTACCACAGGGCTCTCACTATTAAACAGCCGGGGCCTGGGGATGTTCTCGGCTACTATGAGTGTGCAGGAGCCCCAGCTACTTTCATAGGAAACAAAAGGAAAATAGAACCAAAAGAACTTCCTTTCAGTGGAATCCCCTTCTACTAATTGCATATACCTGGCAACTTGAAATTTTGGCGACAGCCCTGTACCATCTCATATCCGACTCACACTTGTGGAATACAATAATTGTTAAATATATCCGCGTTTGGTAAGTATGATATACAGTGCGGGATGGAATAAGATCTCCTAAATTGAAAAATGTAATTACCAGTTCAGGTTAAGCAATATATATCCATGTTTGGTAAATATGATATGCTGTATGCAGTGGCATGTCTGATGGTAGTTACACTTAAATTAAGTACTTTTCCAAAGGTCTATTTAATAAATTATTAGTGTGAAAGAAGTTACACTTGACAGAAAATTTACTTACTATGCATACCTCTAGTATTGTTGTTGCTGTTCATGCCAGGTAATGGTGGTACTCCTTTTAATGAACCCAGCCCACTGTTGCCTAGTGATGGAGCACCCTTAAGAGAAGACAGTCCGCCAGCAGACTTGGATTCTAAGCAGGAAAAAAATAATAATAAAAGAAACTTATATTCAGGTAAATAAATGTGACAAACACAATTTGCTACTATTTGTTGTCGAAATTTCTGATGCTTTCTACTTTAATGTCATCTTCACATGTCACTCTGTTTTTACTATCTGGTGACTCCAACCTGCTGACCTTGATGTTGTGTCTGTTGCATTTTATTTTATTTTTTTAATATTTATCACCCGCTCTATTTTCGGAATTTATTAGTTCTTTTTCCCACCTGACTGTAATGGCAATGCCTTTTTCTCCTTTTTATCATCTTCTCTGCAAGAGAAAAAATCCAGTATCTAAATATGAATTCAAAATGAAGTGAGATGTTGGGATTTTCCTGTGATTGTTATTTCTAAGTTCTGTTGGGTAAACGTCAAAGTTTAAGGCCCACCTGAGCTCCATTTTCCACACTAGCAGATGAAAACTTCTATAACTGTACTTACTTTGTTCTAAATGGTGAATCACCAAATATGTCATCACCATCATCACTGCCAATGGTTACATCTGGACTTCTGCAACAGGTTATTAAAAAGACACGCAAATATTATGAATTCAAGGATAAAAATAATGTCATAACACTCAAAGCAAAATTAATATACTTACTTTATAAATTTTGTGAGGGCTTAAAACAAATATGTACCTTTTTCCATTCTTGTCTTTTCTTGAATTTGACAGTGAATTCTGCTCTTTACCTGAATTCAGTATTTCACTTTTGTCAGACTTGTTTGATTTTTCATCTCTTACTCTTTGAGGAATCTTGCTGGGTCTTGGACTAGTTGGCTGTTAATTAAGACAAAATATTAAACACTGAACATGTCCATCACATAATTACATTTGGCAAATTTACATACAAGGTCAAGCAGAAATTAAAGTGTATGCGTGGTCCCAACACTTTTTCGCATAATTAGAGACCTTGCGGTTGGAGTTTTCGAGGGCAGCTGTGGAGGATTGAAAATTTGTATCTCGTACTAGCTTACAATGTATGCCTGTGGACCTCAAATGTGGCAGAAAAACTGAGATATTTCCACCTTAATCATAACTATAACAAAATTCTCAAATCTCATTGGTTATCCACTGTCCCGATTTCATGACTAATAGGACAGTATAATAGGACAGTATACATCATGCCTAAGTAATTGGACAGTATGCGCTATTGAGTGCTCACTTAAATGGCTTCTTTTCACTGCTAGCAAAAAACCCTCAGAATTTCTTGTGTTCAAATTTTGTTATAGTTATGATTAATTGGTAACAGAACTTTGTGTTGTCCAATTCGGTCTGTAACCATACTCTTGATTTGCACAGATCAAACTCCCACTAATTAAATATAAATGCGGTCGCCAGTTTTGTTAATCACTCATATGATTACAGACTGAATTGGAGTCCACTCAGTCCTATTACCATTAGTTACCGACACATTTCTAAAAATATATATAAATTGAGTCCCTTTGAATGATTCATCATACTTTCCCCAAAAATCTACAATAATTTTAGAAGGGAAGCACTGGAACTGAGAACCTCAGAAATCTTCAGATGTCTTCAGAACTCTTTGAAAAATCTTTAGATATGATTGGTTCGTCAAGGAAATATCCTGAAAATCTCAGGATATATATCTCACACTTTTGACTCAAAATAAGCTGTGCAAGACTACCCTCACATGGAAGGTCATATACCACCTAGTGCATGTATGTTTTAACTAAAGTTTTCTTTACAGTAATTACTGCTATTCATTATACATCATCCTTTATAACAATTTTACATTAATTATATGGACACATATCAAAAATTATTTTAACTTTCAAATCCTTCTTTCACATAAGTAGTTTGTGACACAAGCATTTGTGAAGAGTCTTTAGAAGTACGTACAATGTAAACAAAACACAAGATTATATTATGAGTTATTTTTAACTTGGTGAATCTTAACTGACTTTTTTCTTTGCTAGCAAATGACATTATAATTATTTATTTTTATCACACAGTCAAAATTTTAATGAAATTTAATGATTTAATATTCATTATTTTTAATACCCTGCTATCATCATCAGCGCTTGCAGTGTCTGAAGTAAGATCACCAACATCTGAAAAGTCTTCATCAACCTTTAACAAAGAATACTTTAATACGCTTTTGTCTATAAATAAAAATTCAACTGGATAGCAAGGTCTAGGAACATACACAAAGATACTAAATAAATACAGTGTATGTGTGCATGTATGTTTTCATTTTGCATTACTTTACTTTCATTCTCTAATTTAAGTAAAATGTAGTCTATTTCACTTTTATTACTACAGTCTTTATTTATAAGTGTTACTATTAAAAACTGAATCATTGGATAATACAATTCTAGAGCTCTGATTGGCTTAGCTATCATGGTAACCATACTCTCCAAATATGGTAACTGTACGCGTCTGCCCAAAATTAAAAACAAGCTGAAAATCGGTTGTTTTTAAAAATAAAGTCGGGAGGAATGCTCAATAATTTGTGGGCGTTTTTAATACAACAATTATTCCACTCGCGCTTGTTGAATATGGGATGATTATAGCCAACTCAGCGTTGTGCGCCTCATTGGCTATTTACCATCTCATATCCAACGCGCACTCCTGGAATAATTGTTAATTATTATTTTTTTAAATTTAAACTTTTACAGGCAATATGAAGATAGTTATGTGAAGTAAAACTAAATTTACACTTAGTTTGAATTATGCTGAAAAGGGAACAGGATAAGATTTCCCTGAGGTGTAGTTAGAAAAAATTATTTCTTAATAATTTGGGGGTAGCAAACCAACATATATGCAGGTGCAAAGGATTATAAAAGATTAAATTAGAACTGTAAAAGTAAATTATAATAACAATAACAATAATAAGTATAATAATAACAATACTAATAATAATAACAACAAAAATAATAATAATATTGTTCTTATCATTAACATCATTTAATTCATATTTATTGTTATTTCTGTCATTATTTCAGCAGCAGAGCTTTTTATCATTTTTATAAGTTACAGTCGGCCCCAGTGGTTCAAAACATGGATACTATTATCGACTAGATAAATCTCTGTCCAATGAATTAGTTTCCCTAAAACTTTTCTCCTGGAGAGTGACCTACCCACGGGACGATTGACCAACCAGGCCCCGGTGAGCCACAGACATATTGAATCCTCCTTACAATAATTATATGCAGTAACAAACAGTTTAGTTGTTGTTTTCATTGTAATGTTTAGTCAGTCCACTAGTTAACGCCACCAGGCACATTAACTGACATATCAAACAAAATTTTAGTACTTTATCATTCTTGACCTATTCAAGTTATAATGACACAGCCAGGGTGAGTGAGACTGGTCAAGAGATGTAGCTGTTGTGGTTCAAGTTTGAAAAAAAAAAAGAACTCAAAGGAAAATCCAACACTTAAACTTTTAACCAGGGACCAAGGGTTTTTATCCCCACTATATACTCTTGTGGGTTATTACATTAACAGTAATACTGATCCCCAAAATCTGGCTGAGGAAAAAAGTCAAATACATACTTTCATGTTTGGAGGGCTGGTGCTTCTTGGACTTTCCTGTGCATTATTTCTTGGTGATGTGACTGCCTCTTTCGAGATCTTCATAGAAGGTGCGAAAAAAAAAAAATAACTGTCAGACAATGAATCAGAAGGTTTGATTGATTTAATTATTTCATTAGCCCTAACTGATACAGTGTACAGGAAACTGGGTTATTTAATTGGAGTTCTTGCTTCCAAAATCAAATTAAAAATTAGTAGTGTTAGTTTTAATTTGAGGAAATGTTAAAACCAGAGAAGCCAGAGAAAAATACTCTCTGTGCACGACATATAGAGAACCAATATATGTACTTAGCTCATACTGTACAGGTGTATATCAAAATATAGCACTTATTTTGAGATGTGAACCTACATGTATGCCACATTTTAGGGGTGGCAAATTAAGTGACTTTACCAGACTGTGTCTACCCTGCTCTCTGCTCTGAAAGTTTAGTTAACCCTTTCACTGCCACAGTGGATGATGGAGTTTGTGAGGTGGTTCTAACTTTTACGTCTGTGGACAAAACCCTATGGTGCGATTATGCAAATAAAACCTCTTTGGAAGTACGTTCATGTGGTGTTATTATTTTGTTTTAAAAAAATTTACAAAAGGAAATTTGGGATTTTTGCGAAATTTGCCTTTGGTCATATTTGGCAGTGAAAGGGTTAATAGGTAGTGTATAAATATGTTGCAGTTAATTTTTTATCTCAGGTAATTTTTGTTTTTCTTTTGTTTTTCTTTTGTTTTTTGGTATGGTAATGTATGCTTATGAACTATTAAAAGTTGAAACACAGGAAAAATAAAAATTACCTGAGATAACAAATTAACTACAACATATAAAAATTAATTATGTACATGTGTAATATGTTGTGTTTTCAATGTTATCTTAGTTTCAATTTCATTTCCCTTTGTTTCAAAGTCATCATTATAAAACAAATACCTCGTCACTTGTACTGGGTGAGAGTCTCTTTATAACTTCAGCTAGTAAGGGTTGGTTGGAATTTCCATCAATATCTTGTAGTTTAAGTTCCCTTGCAAGGTTGTTTCTTCCTGTATACTTGTCACTCTGGAAATGACACATAGAAGTAGTTACCGGTACATCAAAGCTGACATTGTGCTCTAAGAAAACCTAAAAGAATTTATTCTTCAGATAAAAAATTATGCAGTTCTTGTGGGGATCAAGCATCAACATGCAAATTGTACTTTGGAATTGATAATGTACTAGAGACTTGCATTTCAACATTATTTTTGCAAAATAAAATTGGGTTCTAATTATTTTAAGTCCATGAATTTTCATGGTCTTTGTTACTCTTTTAAGGTATTTGAAGTTAATTCAAAGGAGTAGGACAATAGAGTATTAAAGTTTATGACTTACAAAATTAGTTTCAGGATCAAAAACAGCAATGGTGAAGTCCAGTTCAAAATATTCCAGAAATTCTCTGACCAAGCCAGTAACAAGACGACCTACAGTGTACAGTGTATAATAAAAACAGTAACAAAGGAGAACAAAATGAGGAATGCCAAGGAAAAAGGAACTTTATCATTATGGGAAATTGTCACTGCTACAGATGGGATTACAACTTTCATAGTCATAACAAATAGATTAATCAAGAGGACAAAAATAAGGCTTCTAACCTTCACTTGTATTCAAAAACTTCTTCAGATCGGGATTCATGAGTGGCATTTTACCCTGATAAAAAAGCAATAAATCATGAAAACCATAACATTTGTATGTACAATTGTACATAGTATTGGTGAAATCAAATTTTTTACACTGCAGGTACAGGGATGTAGCGAAGAAACAGCTCCTGTTGAATTTGCTGGCTGAAAATGAGCTTACACCAGCTCAAATTCCTCTGGTAAAGAAAGACACGGAGGAACAATTTGAAGGTGCAGTTCAGTAAGAAGCCATGCTAGAATAATGATAATAAGGCAGCTTAGCATTTCCTACTCTACATCCCAGTACGTACTTTAAAACAATTTACAACTGAACAAAAGTATGTGATCTTTATGTGTCGGTCAAATCGAAGCTTCAACATACCCCCCCCCCCCCCCCCCCGGGCAACCCCCCGGGCATTTGACTTTTTTGAAAATTATTGTTCAAATTCCCCCCTACCCGGGCCAAAATGCTGTTCAAATGCCCCACACTGGGGTCAATTCAGGTGATCAAATGCCCCTGCCCCGGGGACATTTCACAGGAACAAAAATGACAGAAGGACGGCGGAAACGCCTTCAGTTGTCGAACAAAATCTTTCTTTTAAATATAACAAAAACTGAGAAACACTGTTACCGTATTTACTACGAACAAAAGTCTTGTGCAAAGCGGAGGAAATCGCTGCTACAAGGTCACTGAATGCTCAGCTTTTCTTCATCATGCAATATACATAGCGTTCTACGAAAAAGATCCCACCTATTGAGATTACTACATCATGACCATTTCACTGACATGCATCATCGCTCACCTTATTAATTAACATACTTGCAGTAGGTCAAAGTAGTTGACCTGAGCTTTTTATTTTATTTTATGTTGCTGTATTGAATCGCCGGTATAGGTATTGTATTTCATTGTAAACACAACAATAAAATACATTCATACCTTCGAAGCCTGAATCCAATATTAAAAATTTTAAAATTTAAATACTTCAAATACGCCACAAAGCTTGTTTAAGCCCTTTCCTCGTAACCAATTGACCACAAACGCACAATCTTTTCCACGAAAATCCTCTAACACCGCGTCCCCCATAGCTCGCCACGCCAAAGATTTTACATGAAATCGAGGGTGCAGTTCAAATTCCCCACCCCTAAAGCATGGGGATCAAATTCCCCACCCCTCGCAAGACTCTGATAATCAAATTCCCTCCTCCCCGGGACGGCAAAGGTGTCAAATGCCCGGGGTATGCCCGGGGGAGGGCATGTTGAAGCTTCGATTTGACCGATACATTACGGTGGTATTTTGGTGCACATGGGTATGTCTCAGGGGCATAGCCGACTTTTTGACTTTTTGACTTTTTTTGTTGTAGTCCTGGCTGACTGTCATTTCCACATATCCTGAAACTTGCACGCATGATTAGTACACACTGACATCACCAACACTTTCAGCTAATATAAGCATTTTAGCTCACCCCAACAATGCATAATGTTTATTACACGTGCTAGAGTGATGAAACTAAAAATTTGTAGGCCTGGGCTGGCCACGCCCCTGTATCTTTAAGAGACATTAGAGTGCACTGACTATACAAACTGAGAAATATAAGAATCAAGTGTCCCTATCTACAAAATGAAGGTGTCTACAACAGAACTTGAATAGTATCCATACCTCTGCTCCTTCTTGTTCTTCTAGTGCTAGAAAGACACTGGCTCTTAACTGGGCCTAAAAAATATCAATAGAAATGAAAACAAAATACCCACAGTCACTGTACAAATAGAAATAAAACTATTCAAAATCAACCACCTCATTTCAATTGGTTGTCATTGCCACTGAAAGTCTTGTACGACATGGCCAAAGTTATGCGCGAACATTTTCTTTACTTAACAGAACATAATTCCTCATTGAAGACCGAACGATTTCATTCTTTTTTAATGGCTCTGTAGTGTACCATATAAAAACCGGCTTGCAGTTGATTCTAAGCTTAAATATTTTCTACAAAAATTCACTTTCAGTGGCGTCATTGAAATCGGACGTTAAAACCCTAAAACAATATTTATTGCTACGATTTTACCTCCATTTCTTCTTTTACTAAAACCACACATTTCCTTACCCTGATTTTTCCAAGAACTCCTTTGCTTTCAAGCGTTTGGGCCACCATATCTCTCAACTCTGTGTCCTCTTCCGCCGACATTTTGAATTTTTCACGTCTCCAGTCCTCGGCCGAGATCTTCGGATTCCGAATATTTGGCGAAAATATTTCGGAGATTCACCGAGATATATCGATTTGCCAGATCCCGGATGCGCGCCAAATTTGTGCCTCACGTGTACTTATTTTGATTTGATCGCCATATTTGACAAGAAGGCCCGATCAGCGACACTTTTTCATTACAAATCATGGCTGTGCAACCTTGTCAACAGTTTTCTCTTGGTAATGTCGTATAGATTAAGCCAATCTTTTGTTATTCTTTGCTTTTGATTGCGTAAATTTTATGCTTCGTTTGCAGATGGAGCTGCGGAACAAGGCTTTCTTGCATTTTATCGTTCCTTGCCTGAGGTACGAGATAATTTAATAATGTTCGCGCTTAATTTTATTTAAGTTATTTAAAGGCTAAACTTCAGGTAAACTTGCCCGAAAGCTACAACGGTACGTGTGTTTGCTCTAGAAAATGAGACATCTCTTTTTTGTTCCTTTATTTCATTAGAAACCAGAGACAACTTTTCGTGTGTTTGATCGCTCGGTGAGTAGATGTTTTACGTTGTAGTGCTCCACAGTAGATCTGAATGATCTTGGTCACTGTCTCCTATCGCCCCTCCACCCATAAATAGCTAGACTTTTCATTACCTCCCACTCCCTTTATCTATCTATCTACCATTAATTTGGCGCCATCGGTCAATAAATCAATTAAAAATAAATAAATAAAAGTAGTCAAATA
>NC_133201.1:49063075-49208075 GCF_958299795.1 Porites lutea | reverse complement strand
GTAAATTTTCTAATATAGCCAGAGTAATTTATCAGGTACCAGTGCTGGGTAAAATTCTTCACAAAGTGTCGTAAGCAAAAGTAGTCTCTGCTGTTTGTCAGCACCCAGGACCTTTGGCACTGTGATGTCGACCATGATTCCCACCTAATACATGTAGTGATACTCACAATACCATTGGAAGGTAGTGGTGCTGTGGCCTTTGGCCTTTGGTGTGGCCTGTTAGACTATTTCCAGAGCTGCAGGCTGGCCACGTGTTGAATTACTAAGCTATACTACACCACAAAGTCACACCACAGATTACAAACTTTTACTCTCACCAAATCCATTGAGCCTTTAATTGGATGAGTGGACTGATACAGGTATCTCAATCTTCAAGTCCCTCTCTGAACACCCCTTTTGCCAAGACCACGCTAATATAGGGTTACTGTCACTGCAAGCTTCTCCAATTTTCATTGTTGCAACTTGATGTCACTGCTCAGAACATTGCTTAACTGGTAATGGCATCCTCCTAGCAATGGCAGTTTGTCCAGCCAGTGAGGAAGCATGGCTTGTGCAATTAGGTGTTCATTCTGATTTCCCATACTGTTGTGAAACGAGGCTGAAAACGGAGTGTGAGGCTCGTGCGTATTACTCTTACACCATGCTTTACCGACTTCTTTACTGATTTTGAGAAAAAAAACAATTGTTTTGCAGTCTAACACAAATTATTGGATATGACACTGCGTGATCAGAGCAGATCAGATCCAGGCAGAATTTGTTCAACTATAGGGTAATAGCCTGGGACCAGGCTCTATGGTGGGGAATAGGAGAGTTTTAAAATAAAAGGAGCAAATAAAACAAGGGAGAGTTAAGCTATTGAGAAGGCGGCCGGTGGGGCGAAGCCTGGAGATATGCTTTTTACGCCACCGATCCACCCTTCACTACACTAATTTGCAAATGGCCTTTAACGAGGAATGGAATAGAAAACGCTCATCATTTTGCACGGGGATACTTGCTGTAATTCCCGATCCCATCCGCACAAGAATCAGTACAACTATACTACAGACATTCTGCATTTTTATTTTTGGCAAAATGGAACTGGAAGCTCCCTATTTCTGAAGCCTACCACAGACGCCTAAGTTTTTGGGTTTTTGGGTGCTTCGTTTTCGATCTAGGGTGCTTAGTTTTTGAGATTTTGGGGTCTTCGTTTTCGATCTAGGGTGCTTCGTTTTCGAGTTTTGGGTGCTTCGTTTTCGAGTTTTGGGTGCTTCGTTTTCGAGATTTAGGGGTCTTTGTTTTCGATCTAGGGTGCTTCGTTTTCGAGATTTGGGTGCTTTGCGCTTCGGTCTTCTTTTTCGAGTGCTTCGTTTTTGAAACTACCATCTGTAAATGTGTTATCAGTGTGTGGTGAGCAAATGCCTTATTTCAGGTCATGCTGTACAGCATCCAGTAGCCCATGTACAGCATGGCTTATTCACTGGTACCTCCTCAGTACCACTGAGAAATCTGCCGGTCACCATGTTCAGGTAGCACTTGTAATCATCCGAAATAAAAGCAACAGGTATTTTGTGTGCATAAGGATGAAGTCACCACTGATTTTCTGAGAAGAATTTGGTCTCACCTGATCATAGAACATTCCCTTTCATTCCTTTACAAAGTGTGGTTGTTTAATTGTTAAGCTAGATGTAGCATCAAAGACTGTTACATGACCCATGACACTCACACAAAAAGCTTTATTTTTGGCTGCTCTCCTCATTGAAAACCTTTTTCTTTTCTCTATTTCTTGCTTTTTTCGGAATGAAATACCAACAACCATATCTAACAGGGCCCTACTAGTTAGAGTGGTTTGTCAACAAAACAACTGTTTCTTGTGAACTAAAAACTCAAAAACTGCACATGATAACATGCTTCAATAACTGTGCATGCTTAAATGGAAAGTACTTTTTTGTAAAATTCTTCACAAATATATCAAAAATTTTCTCTTTCCATTTAGCTGAGTTTTCCAACAAAGACATTGTTCAGGATCTCAACAGGCTTTTGAAGCTGGGTGCATCAGGAAATAGTTCAACACTGCGTAAGTGATACTACTCAGTAACGACAGCAAATTAATTGTAAAAAATCACACTGTGGAAACAACACTCGTCATGACAGCGAGATGTGGGTGGGCCTTGCAACCTGGATAGAAAGGCTTGATATACTTTAAGTAAGGGAAACAAGTTACGTAATATTTAGTATGCAGTACAAAAAGTTTTAGTCTGCAGAAAGAACAAGGTAAAATGCAACTAGGTCAATTCTTGCACAGTTCTGTGGTAAGATTCCTTTGCCTAGACAGCAAGCAGATTGACATTAATGGAAAGTTGTTTAACATTGCATTCCAGTATAAGCACTGTACATTCTACTCTTCAACAGAATAATTATGGTCTGTACGGCAGTGTTCCTTGCATTATATTTTTATTTCTTTTTTTACTTTAGCTGAAATGGATTTGACACATGCCACTGCTGCTTTAGCATCCTTGATCAAATACCTCGAGGTAACTCTCATTCTAGATCAGTTCCCCAAAAAGCAGTATAAAGGGATTTTCTTTGATCTTAGTTGATTATAAGTGAACAGCCTGTAGCAAAATAAAGATATTTCCAATGATCTCTCACTGCTCCACATTGTATTAATTCACTATGGCAAGGTCATTTCAACATAAGAAACTCACAAGAACTCATCACTAAGATTTTTGACATTATTGATTTTAAGAAATCCAAATGCAAAATGTAACCTTAAAAATTATCAACCCCAAGGGATGAGAGCAAAATTATGATCCAATTTAATTTAAAAATACAAACATTTGGGACTTCCTGAACAATCAAAAGTTACCAAGACTTTGTTTGAAATTCCAGAACTAACCTTGTGTTAAATTTCTACAGTTTCTTGCAGACGAAACTAATTTTGGGCAGTTTCACCTTAGTACCTTTGACTTGACACAGTTTATGAAGCTTGATGCAGCAGCTGTGAGGGCTCTTAATCTTCTTCCAAATCCTTTAGATGGTAAAACATCCATGCTCTTGGATTAACCATAGTTATTACAGTGCAACCAGAAAAACCGTGAACACTTGAAATATTTCTGGAATGTTAGTGTCTTCCAGGAAAATAGACAATCAGGTAAACTAAGCCACAAGCAAGATCTTTAATTAGTTTGTGGACATGGTTTTGAGGCCAGTTCAAGTGTCTTGATCTTTCCTGTGATTGGTCATAAATATAACACAATAAACATTTCTGAGATATTGTAAGTGTTCATGATTTTCCCGGTCACACTGGAAGAAGTTTAGAAAAAAATGTTTTTTAGTCAGTTAAAAACAGACATTTCAGTAGAAAAGTGCTCCGAACAGGAGTTGAACCTATGACCTTCTGGTTACTAGACTACATGCTCTACCACTGAGCCACAGGAGACTTGTCGGAACTAAGGCCACTAAACCAGGGTTCACACAGTCTTGAAAAATCGTTGAATTATAGGGAAAGTCTTTGAAAAGTCCTTGAATTCCATTTTTCCTTGAAAAGGTGCTTAACTTTCTGTGCAAGTCCTTGAAAAGCCCTTGCATTTTCTTCGACTTTGAATGTAGTGGCGTGGAAAGAGTTTTTTTTATGTTTTTTGGTTGTCTAAGACAGAATATAATCATAGCTCAGAGAATTGAAAGGTTATTTACATAAAGTGCTCTATGTGTTATGCAGTAATTAAGCATCAATTTAAGGTGGCTCCGTAATTAATACAAGAGCATTTTGCTGTGACAAATTTTCCGTCATAACTTTTTGGTTTTTAACGCGATCGCTGCGAAACTTTGCAAAAAACATTAGATATCATTCGGCAATAATACGAAATATTCCGATTTCATTGATGGTAAATATTTCTTGAGAAATAAGCGCTTAAAAGAACCCTACTGTTCAAAGAAAATCGCGTCTAGTAAAAGAATTTGCTGATATTTTTTAGTGAAATTTCTGGCATCGGCTTTAATTGATATAATAAATATGCCAGAGGAATTTCAGAAAAATCGTTGGAGCAGAAGTCTGTAACTAAAAGTCGCTCAAAATTCAGCTGTGGAATTGTTTTGGAATTTCAAAAATAAATTACTATCAGGTAGAAGGAGCCACCAGTTTGAATTTTTGGGGCAAGTAAATTCAACGTTTGCTAATTCTTAAAACAAAAGCCGATTGCCTATCGTGCTATTCTTTAAAAGGTACTTTTTAGTTTTAGAAGCACTATAAATTGCTCCCAACCTTGGTCTGAAGTAGAATGACTTGTTCTTCGACAGTTTTAAAATATCCCTTGGCAGTTTTGGCTCAAACTCCCGCTGCATACATTTTGATGTATTGCAATGCATTTTCAACGACTTTTACTGCTGTTCGTTGCTTCCAACTCAGGAAAAAAGTATTGAGATTGGACGCTACCTCGTATCAGAGCTCAGAAAGAACTGTCCAGCACCTTTGTTTATGACTATAAAATGAGCACGAGCGGCAGTTCGGCGAGGAATTCGCACCTCACCCAGGGGGGACGAACGACAATGATGACCATGCCTGTAAACCGAATAACATCACAGTGCAAAATAAAATTATCCCAAAAATACTGCCCGTGAATAAATTTACAACTCTGAAATTTTTGTCACTCCTTCCTTCAATGAATGGGTATTTTTTTCTTGATTATTATGTTTTGCTCTGCAATACATGTTTATTCGGATCGGTTCACATACATGGGCATCATCGTCATTCGTCCCCCTGGCTGAGGTGCGAATTCCTCGCAGAGCTGCCGCTCGTGCTCATTTTCTGGTCATAAACAAAGGTGCTGGACAGTTCTATCTGAGCTTCAACACAAGGTAGCTTACAATCCCAATACCTTTTTCCCGAATTGGAAACAACGTACAGCGGGAAAAGCCGTTGAGGATGCATTGCAATACATCAAAATGTATGTAGCAGGAGTTTGAACCAAAACTGCCAAGGGATATTTTAAAAATGTCGAGGAACAAGTCATTCGACGTCAGAGCAAGGTTTGGAGCAATTTATAGTGCTTCTAAAACTGAAAAGTACCTTTTAAAGAAAAGCACGATAGGCAATCGGCTTCTGTTTTCAGAATTAGCAAATACTGAATTTACTTGTCCCGAAAATTGAAACTGGTATCTCTTTCTTCCTGATAGTAATTTATTTTTGAAATTCCAAAACAATTTCACAGCTGAATTTTGAGCGACTTTTAGGTACGGACTTCTGCCCCAACGATTTTTCTGAAATTCCTCTGGCATATTTATTATATCAATTAAAGCCGATGCCAGAAATTTCAGTAAAAAATATCAGCAAAATTTTTTACTAGACGAACTTTTCTTTGAACAGTAGGGTCCTTTTGAGCGCTAATTTCTCAAGAAATATTTACCAGCAATGAAATCAGAATATTTCGTATTATTGCCGAATGATATCTGTTGTTTTTTGCAAAGTTTCACAGCCATCGCGTTGAAATCGAAAAAGTTATGACGGAAAATTTGTCACAGCTAAATGCTCTTGTATTAATTACGGAGCCACCTTAAGACAGGTGAACTGAAAAATGTAGAGAAGTTGGTGAAGCAAACAGTTCAAGCCTTAAAGTGGTATTAGAATAGACTGGGAATGTGCATTTTTGTACAAACTGTGAAATTGTATTCCTAGTAGGTGGTCCTTGAAAATCTAATGTGGTCCTTGAAAAGTCCTCTAAAAATGGTTGCAACTTTTTGTATGAACAAATCCTGTCCCCAGTTCTTCAAAAGGTGGATAATGATATCCACCGGATAAATCTCTACCCACTGGATATTGCTATTGGTTTCCCTATTATTTACACCTAATTGCAATAAGGTTGTCATAGAAAAAAGCAAAAAGAAAAAAGCAAAAAGCAAAAAGTTAAATAGGAATTAATTAGCATGTAATTATCATAGCTTGCAACATTCACAACACACACGCTTACAGCTGAATATTAATCACGTAATATGAGAGAAATCATTTGCATCAGTTTCTTACTGTCATTCTCATGCAATTCAAGGCTGAATCATCTAGCGAATTTCAAACGTGCTCGAATTACAGAGCACATCGGATAACTACCAAAGAAATAATGGCTTCATTTTTTTTCAATAAATATAGCCTGGAGTAAATTCCAGGAACTCAACGCGTGTTTTAGATTAGTGCTAAATAGAAAAGCCAGTCTGCGTATGGTTTGCAGTGCACAATACCATCTGATCACAATTTTCAAGCAACAAATCAGGGGCGTAGGCAGGACTTTTCATTGTGGAGAGGGTGAGGGGGTCCTCCGCCAGTTCCTCACCTGAGCCACAAACCAAGCTTAGTTTGTCAGGACATAATAGATTGGCAACTGAACGTGCGACAACTGAGACATAACATTGCTCGCGTCAATTTACCTTTTTCTTTCTCGAATTGTGCGACTTCTTTTGATGGAGAATGTTGGCTCTAAAATGACTATGGCGCCTGTCTATCTTACAGCGCGGAATTACAGAATCATCTCTTGCTATTGTGAATGAAATTCTTAAATAATTGTTAAATA
Source organism: Porites lutea (assembly GCF_958299795.1). Taxonomy (NCBI): domain Eukaryota; kingdom Metazoa; phylum Cnidaria; class Anthozoa; order Scleractinia; family Poritidae; genus Porites; species Porites lutea. Next base: position 49,201,542 of record NC_133201.1, on the reverse strand, counting down.
CTGAATTAAAATACACAAATGTAAATCACATGGCTAATTTATTCCTATTTGGCTTTTTTGCTTTTTGTTTTTTTTCTATGACAACATTATTGCAATTAGGTGTATCTGTCAGATAGTGATTTATCAAGAGGATAGCGCTGTCTACGGTTGAATAAATGAGGCCTGGACAAAAGTCCCTGGGGCACTAAAAGCATAAGCTTAGGGCAGTTCTATGTGTGTATCACAACTAACGTTCGTAAAAGCAGTGCCATCATCTATAAAATCATCAACCCCTTCCCCATTCCCCACCCAATGCAATGTTGAAAGATCAAAGAAATTGTGGCTTGACAGTTTCAACACTGTCCATGGGGTGGGGTGAAGGACTTAGGAGGTGCATTGTTAGTTGCGTGCGAATGTTGATTTGGTGTGTTTTGAAAAGCATTAGAACTTTACAGCTGTCCCAATACATTTGTCCATGATTGAAGGAGCATGTGACAAACATCCTGCATGCTGTTAGGACTGGAATGTAATATATCAAAGCCTTAGTTCTTACAGTGCTCATAGTTGTTTGGTTTGTCTTGAAAGGAGGGAACAAGAGTATGTGTCTGGTTGGCCTTTTGAATAAGTGTAAGACAGCTCAGGGACAGAGACTGTTGGCGCAGTGGGTGAAACAACCTCTCATGGATAAAAACAAAATAGGTGAGTGCTAAACCTTAAGGCTGCAGCCTCTATATGCGGAGGTATGCAGTCGTTAATACAGGCAAATAGCCATATACCTTGCAAATCTACCTGTACAGTAAAATAAATAAATGGGGGTTGAATGGTTTGGTTCTTTTTGTTTGTTTGTTTTTAGCATAATCTTTGCCCTGGTATTCGCAGAAGGAACCTCCAAATATGTGGCAACTACTTGCAAGATGATGAAGACACTTTTGCTAGAAAAACAACTTTTCTTCAGTGTGTCTCAGGGGATAAAAATATTTCAAGTAAAACAGCTGTTTCCCTCCCTCTTACGAATTTAAAATTGTCTTTGGAAGTTTGAAATATACATGAACCTGGTACCCTTTAAACTTCAATAACAGAATCAACTATAACAATAACATTCTACTTGGCACTGGCTACTTCACTTTCTTTAGAGTTCAGTGAGATTTTACATGTTTTCTTTGCAGAGGAACGTCTTGACATAGTGGAAGCTTTCTTTGAAGATACAGAATTAAGACAGACAATTCAGGTTTGTTTGCTGTGACAGAATTTAAAGATACTAGCTCTTATAAAATTGTGTTTAACAGTATTGATTTATTCATCAGAAAGTGCTTGATATCCAATGAAGAAGATATCCTGAGAAGTAAAAATCAAATTTAATCCTAAGAAAAGAAAAATGTAGATGGAGGTGATACCCAACCAAAGCTGTTGTTGTCACATTATTTAAGTGTATTTAGTTCAAGACAGCACAGTGATCAAAACTCATGAGTGGTTCATAACCCAACTACTATTTAGGGTTGGGCACTAGCATCCGAAGTGGATGGCCTCTCAGATTTTCCTTTTAATGTCCATGGTTTCCTGGTCAACACTTTTGATCTCCTCGCATTCAATCTTATCTATGCACAATTTTATATTTTCATCTTGAAGAGTGCACACTTCAACTTGCACAATTATATCCCTCAGCCTTCCATCAATCCTGCTTGGCACTCTCTCCCTAGTTCTGCCTGCTTCAGGCTTAATCAACTCCCCACATGCTGAGGGAAAATTTAGGCCCTCCTTCCGCTGGTGTGGCAGGCTGTGGGAAGGACTCTGCCCTGTGACTCCCCCTAAACTGTGAGCCACGTTGTTGAACACTGCTCCATCTTCGGTGCTGCCAATGGTGGCCTGATGAAGACTGTGAGATAACGTGAACAGGTTCTGGAAGGAAGGGTGCCCTGATCCCGCATTCCCTCTCCTTTTCATGAAAATCTAGTATGCTGGCTAATCCTGGCTGCAAAATACATACATTAAAAAACACTAATAATTGCTGTAAAAGCAAGTAAGTGTAAGATGTAGATTGGTTTTTTCGATTGATATTTTAAAGTTTAGGTGTTGCAAAAAAGAAATAGCTTTTTATACCTTAGTTTGATGAAATGGAGGGGAAAAGAAGGAACAAAGTTGCACTCCTTTAACACCACATGGTGTTCAGTAGTCTCTGGTAGTCCACATAATATTTGAACTTGTTTGCCAACACATGTACTATATAACATGCTTTATGACTGTCTGACTTGGGACAATGTCTGAGTTCTCAATTTATTTTTGTTTTTTCTCTATGTCATTGTAGGAGGAACTTCGCAAAGTCCCTGATTTTTCCAGATTGGCTAAGAAGTTCCAACGACTTAAAGCAAATTTGCAGGTACCCCTCTTGCAAAGTATTTCCAGCTAGATGATTATTGCACATTACCTTTCTTTTTTATGGTTATAGTAATTTTCTATACACATGACTGTTTCAACAGGACTGTGTTAGAGTCTACCAAGCTCTTCACAGGCTTCCTTCATTTATTGAAATTCTTGCTGGTTATGAAGGAAATCATCAAGGACTCATACGAGACTGCTTTTCAACTCCTCTGAAGGTGATTTATATTCTTTCCATTGTTTTTTTTGTTGTTGTTTTTTGTTTTGTTTTGTTTTTTTGTACCTGACCCCAATAATGGTATGAAAAGTAGGTCTGTCTACTTTATTCATGTTTCCTTACCTTGGATTCAACTACACCTTTTCTTTTCAAAAGTTAATTCTGAAAACATCGTCAACATCATCATGCTTAACTGAGTCAACATTCAGATGCAATCTCCTCTTTCATACATGATATTATGATAGTTTTCACGATTATAAAAAGTGTAATTTAGAGTAAAATGAATTCTAGTTTTGGGCATAGCCACACTTGGGTTAAACTGCAACTCAACAAACAGAAGATAGACCCCTTACATTTGCTGACCTTTGCTCAAACCCTTGGCTCTTTTCAGGTGTGAAACTGTAGAGTTGCTAAGTAACAGCAGCTTTAATTATATCATTTTAAAAAATTATAGCTAGTAGGCTTGTTACAGCTTCTGCCAGTCAAAGTAGATGCAGGTTTTGTAGCTTTGCAAAACCGGTATTCAACACACCCTGGATTCCAGTTTGTCCCACTGACTTGCTGTTATTTATTAATACTGGTAAGTAGAGTGCTTTTCCTGATTTTCAGGATCTTGTTGAGGACTTTCAAAAGTTTACTGAGCTAGTGGAAACAACAGTGGACCTTGAGCAGGTGGAAAATCATGAATACTTAATCAAAGCTTCTTTTGATGAAGGCTTGCAAGGTATGGTGGTGTTTCAGACTAAGGAGTGAGTTTTTGGTGTCTGTTACAATGCTTGCTTCAGCCGGTCGTTTCCTCGTTCAAAAAGTAAGCATGTACTGAGAAATCCTTGAATGAATTTAAGGGCGCTTTCCATTTGTCATAACTGGCTGGCTGGACCATTGCCATACCAGTCAGTTAGCAAACGAACTCAGCTTTTTCCAAAGTGTTTTTGCTGAAAAACCATCTCCTTCATGCATTTTGAGATTTGATTGATCTGGCTCGACAGTTTTGATTAAAAGTGAAATTTTCATTACCACAAAAAAGGTCTGGCCGGTCAGTTCTGGCAAATCGAAAGTGCGTAAGTCTTAGATTGGGTGGAGAAACAGATTTGGTTTTCTCATGAAGAGAAGTGTGGTGTCACCAAAGTTCACATTAGTGAAATTGGTTGGCATATTCAAAAAAAAATTGTAAATTGGTGGGGAGATATAAGCACAAATATCCTCTGATAACTCCATACAGATTCTTCTAACACTGGCTTGGATCGTAATGTCTACGATCTATAGGTCTATTTTAGAGTGATTTATATGGCCTTTAGAGCATGAGAGTGCTTGATCATTATGATCTTTTCAAAATTGCTCTTTTGCTCTGTGTTGTATTGCAATAGATCTGCTTTCTGTTTATTTGTTGTATAAAGTGTAAAAAAAAAACATCAGAAACTTTTTGTTACACCTTTTCCATAGAATGTAGAGAAAAAATGGATGAGATTTTGGAAGAGATACCAGTGGAACTAAATAAGGTTCGTATGGTCTTGTGGTAAATAAACTTTTCATGTTGTGAGTGAGAATTTCGTGAGCTTTAGTTGGTTATTAAGTATTAGATCCATTTTGCTTTTTTTTTTTGCTGTGCCATAATACAGGCTGCCAGGGACTTGGGCCTAGAAGCTGGAAAATCAATAAAGCTAGAATCTAACAACCAGTTTGGCTATTTCTTCAGGATAACAAAAAAGGTGACTTAATGTCTCATTTGTGTCATGGTTTAATAATATGTAATGCTTATAGAAACTATTGTGCTGTCCTCAATGTTACGTTTGGTGAATGTCAAATGTTGGTCGAAAAAAACTGAAGTACATAAAAAAAAACTCACGAACCTGTTCAACATCATGCTTTTGGGTGTTCCACTTTGAATTTGATAGTGCGATAAATCTCTCAGAGCAGAGAAGAGAACTAGCCCACATATTATAAGCAAACAAATCAAACTCCGGCTACATTGGAGGAGGGCAAGGTCGTCTTGCCATTAAGCTAATTCAGTACTTACCAATGTAATTTTAAAAAGTTAGAGCAGACTAAGGCACTTGCGTCTCTCAGATGCGCCACAAACTTTTGCAATTTTGTTGGTCAGATCAGCAACCTGCATACCTAGTTAACCCCGTGCTCTAATTCATTTTCTAGTAGGCAAAATAATCAATTTTGTTTATTGGGGAATTACTTTGTCTCCGTGTTTTTATTGTTTGATTCTTGATTCAAATCTGCAGGAGGAAAAAGCACTCAGAAACAGCAAGCGGTTCACTACAATAGACACACGGAAGGATGGAATAAGATTCAACAATTCTGCCCTGCGTCAGCTGAATGAACAGTTCCAAGGTTACAAAGAAACTTACAATGATGTGCAAAGTAAACTGGCCAATGAGGTGATCAAGGTGGCAGGTATATGAAATGTCTTCAGATCAGCTCACAATTTCTCTACACTGTTCTACATATTGGCCGTTTTCACACTAGAGACGGATTCGGAACTTAAGCAACAACGACGGCAACGGCGACGGCTGCGAAAACGTTACTTAAAAAGTGAGTTCGCGCTGCTTCAAACTTAATCCATCTCGTTAACTTTGCGAATTGTTGGCGAATTTTTCTGGAGTTGAATTCTAAAGGAGTGTATGGTAGTTCAGGAAAAGAGGAAGAAAGTCGTTGTGTTCCGTTCCCTCCTCCACAAAACGTGAATTTAGGAAGTTTCACGTCGTAATCGTTCAAAGACTGCACAGAAATGTACAAAACGTGTGATGTACGTACAAGTTGTTGTTTTGCTAATACAAACCTGTTGCATTTTTGCCGTTCTCGTTGCCGTCGCCGTCGTCGTTGCTTAAGCTGCCTATTTTCCATCTCAGACAGATTCTCCGTTGGATAATTCGCGTCAGACAAGTAATTCCTGTTAATCTGAAAATGGAACAGTTTTAATTGTGGACGAATAATCCGTCTCTAGTATGAAAACGGCCGTTATGTTTCTTCTGGCAATGAAGGGAAGAATTTGTGTTTAAAAACAATTAAAGTTTATCTTTTGGTAATCGATTCTTTTACTAGTTTGATTGTACAGCCTAAAGGTCAAGTCTCAATAGAATCCAAGCTGTAACAATTGCCTACTAAAATCCTTTGCAGCTAAATTTCGCCTCTGAGTTAGACTACGAGTAGTCCCCCATTTTTTTCGCGTGGGATGATTTTCACGCGCGCTCGCGTTTCGCTCGCTCTACTATCCCTGAAGAAAAATGGGGACTACTTGTAGTCTACCTTTGACTAAACGATTAACCGCCAAATAAGGAGAACTCTTTCCAAAATACGCACTTTCCTTTTTTTTGTATCCGCATTGGATTATAACCTTGTACGCATCAGAGCCTTGGGTCTGGTTAAAAAAAAAACAGCTCGGAAAAAAATATGGCCGAAGTTGCCTTGAAAAAGTGTACGTACGTATAAACTGTAGGCGGCTCAAAATGTTATGTTTTTTTTTTTCTGCAGGAGGATACAGTGAACCCATGCAAATGATGAGCGACATCATCGCACAAATTGATGCTTTAATAAGGTAACTTCCCTTCTGATGATGCACCGTGAACTATGACACTCCACTGTAGCATATTTAAAGAGATGTCTGTACCACTGACTGATCACATCGACGTCATTATGTCGTTGAAAATGCACTAGACCCTGATGTGTGTTCCGTCAAGTTATAAAGCACGCGACCTTCATTGTGACGGTCTGTGACCAATACACAAACAGCCTTTTGAGGGGACATATTTAAAGGACAAAGTTATAGAACAGAGCATAATGAACCAGCTAACTTTTTCGTTTAAAAATGCCTTTCAAAACCTCTTAAAAATTTTGGAAGATAGTTAGAATAAAGCCGATACTTGTAATTGATGATGAGTGCAAAACAAAGGGAAAAAACGGACTACTCACAGTATTATGTGAAACAATTATTCCCTGGTAACAGATAACGCACTCTAAACACTAAGCTACTGAGAGACTTATGTTAAGCACTTATATATGTGTATATATATGTGACTCGCTTCTTACATACTGCTTAGATGAGGAATTTTAATGAGTACGGGAAAGTCGTTGATCTGAAACTGAACCTGTCAAGAATGATTAAAACATCTTTTAGTGTAACTAAGCACCCACGGGGGAATGCTTTAGGGTATCTTTAGATCTGGAAATATTTAGCAATTTCAAGCAGTATTATCAAACGCTTTTGTACCTTCAGCTGGTTAACGAGATGACAACTGCAGAATCATTCTTTTTCTTGGCTCGCGAGTCTTCTTACTGTTTTCTGTCCCCAAAAAATAATGGTTTAGCTTAGCAAAGATATCTTGTTCACACAATGCAATTTAATGTAAGTATTTAATGATACATGTAATATGTTAATCTTTTCTTAATGTTTTTTCATTAGTTTTGCGCATGTGTCTGCCAATGCTCCTATTCCTTATGTTCGTCCAAAAATAACTCCTAAAGGTATGCTATGGTAAATAAGTTACCCTTAAGCAAATGAACTAAATTGTCCATTTAAACCAATTATCAGAGAGAAATAACTGTTACTTTTAGTGTAAAGACAATTTTCGTCACTGCAGTTCAGTAGATTCACTGCATTTTTATTTGTTTAATACATAAATAAATACTCCAGCTCTTACTATACTACTTACCATTGATAATACACAGATGAGGCTACAATTATTTCTGCTAAATTCACTTAGTTAAGAGCGACAAATTATCACTGCTTTCATAGTTATCGTTGTGGCAGCCGGAGAACATTTTTGCAGCTACTTAACCTGGAGCCCTTACAATTTTTCACAAACCCTTTGGTCGAAAATTTCGCGTCTAAAATTTAAACGGTTAAATTTGACTTCGTGTCAGGAGGACTCTTTACAAGTGTAGCTAAGTCACCTAATGAGACTAAAAATATTAAAGAAAAAGTATCGTTTAACACGGCTATTCATATTTTCTATGGCTACCCAAATGGAACGGCGGGAACCATTTAATTTTCCAATTAGAATGTTCGATTTCCGTTGGAATGGTAAATACCCGTAGTAACATGTTAGAATCTCCCTGTGTAAAGCAACATCTTTCACTACACATTTTTTCATTGTTTAGGGGAAGGGCACATGAAGCTTGAGATGGCTAGGCATCCATGTCTTGAGGTTCAAGATGATGTGGCGTTCATTGCCAATGATATCACACTTGAACGAGGTATAGGAAAACTCTTTAAGTCATGCACATCTGTGTTAACCCTTTGAGTCCTAAGAATGATCAGCATGAAATTTCTCCTTGTAATATCAATGCTTTATAAAGCAAAGTGGTCGTGAGCATTGAGGACATGATCACAAAAGACAAATCTTATTGATACTTCAACAACTTCTCCCCACTACTTTCATAGGCCAACAAATGAGAATTGAATTCTGATATTAGGGTTTAAAGGATTAAGTGGTCATCCTTGGGGAATGGCCCTCTGACTGCTTAATAATGGTTTGACCCTCCTAAAAGAAAGCCACTTAGGTGATTAAGGGATTTTTTATCTCTTTTTCTACCAAAATAAAATAAAATTCCGACAATTACATGTCATGCAAACATGTATTAAGAAAGATTCCCTAAAATAGGTGTCACCCCAAATCTAGAAACCTTGCTGAATGAACTCTGCAGACACCACAACTAGTACACAGTTATTGACAATGTTCGTTTACGTTTTTTATTGTAGGTGAAAAAGAATTTTTGATTATCACGGGGCCTAACATGGGAGGCAAGTCTACCTACATCAGACAGGTTTGTGTACTGGCTCTCTTCGTTCGAACATAATTGAATCAGTTGCTTTGTGGTATCCAAGTGATAGACTAACATTCCATATGGGTATCGACGCGGTACGCCTTATTTTCTGGGCTACAATGTGTTTGTCATTCAAACGGGATCTTGTTTATTTTTATCCTGTTTTTGTAGTTACATCTCACTGCAATACATGTTCTGTCTTACTCAGTTTTTGCCCTCTAAGTTCTCGAATACGGTAGAATCCCAGGGTGGTTTAAAAGCATCCGAAGTCACGTATTCCCAAGTAACGTCACATGACGACACGGCTTCTTCGTTCCAAGGGAAGAATGAGTCGATTGGTGTGCACAAATGGGGCAAATCCGGCAATATCTTTGCACAGAAGTGCTTTTAGTAAATGTGTACTTTTAGTTGAGAGAGTAAAATTTGTCAAGTTTTGAGCGTAGATAATGTCGAGAAAGCTTTATTCGATGATTACTTTGTTGGGAAAACCGACTGGGCCCTCAGACGTAATTACTTACGTCTGATGTCCAAACAAAGAATTTGACTCGTATAATGGTTATGTTTATTCCGAAGTTGGGTTTTGTTCAACTCCAAAATTTGTATGATAATTTATATTTAGCCCTGTTCGGGAGAAGATTTATTAAAATTGCTATTTGGTACGGTTCAGTTTATTCAGTTTCGCATCCTAAGTCCGAGGTCTGACTCAACAGACGATATTAACTTAATGTAGGTCGACCCAAATTAAAATTTGGTTCGTCTAATGAAAAATTCGACCTGTGGCCTAGGCCTTGGTGATATTAATGTTAGTAACCTTTCTCCAGACAGGAGTGATAGTACTGATGGCTCAGCTTGGATGCTTCGTGCCTTGTAACACTGCAGAAGTAACCATCACCGACTGCATTTTAGCTCGAGTGGGGTCTGGAGACAGCCAGTTAAAAGGGGTCTCTACCTTCATGTCAGAAATGCTGGAAACGGCTTCAATATTAAGAGTAAGAGGAAACGTTTAATTTACTTATTGCACTGCGTTTAGCCTCTTCCCTAACCTGCGATCCCAAAGAAAAAGGGAAGGAGGACCGCCTGATCGAAGGTTACCTGTTTTCGTCTTTTCATTGTTGCAACGATTTAAACGACGATAACTTTTTTGTGCACTTTAAATCACCAAAACGGTTCCTGTTTATTCTTACTTGAATTTTTGGTTAACTGATCATTTTTTGGTTAAATAAATAGTACTGTGTTTTGCCGAGGAATAAATTTGCAAACCTAATCGCGTTTTTCCAATCGTGCATCTCTAAACTTGATAGCCCTCTCCCCCGCAGACGTCTCTTTGTGCCGTAGGGAGACTGGGACGAGGGAAATAGTCTGTGGTCCAAAAAGACCTCCATAGATCCTCTTAAAAAATTCTGCAACTAACAAAATTTTGCCAAATAAATACCCCTAATGCATGTTGATTTCCGACAAACCAATTTACCACCAACAACTGTCGTTTTAATATCAAGGCAGTGGAATTGAAGAGAATACCCAAGTACAAACAGTGCAAATGTAAAGAGTGAATACCCTTTATGTAACAATTTATATATATCTTAGTCTGCTACAGAAAATTCGCTTATCATAATCGATGAACTGGGAAGAGGTACCTCGACTTACGATGGTTTTGGACTTGCCTGGGCAATATCACAGTAAGTTGCCGAACTGTTTTTGTTATTGGTGTTATTTTTTATTTATTTCGTTTTGTTCCGTCAGCGTTACCCTGTGAACAGAGCCCCTTTTTGTGTTCTTTTTGATCGAGGAAGAGGAAAGGAAGCTGTGCCTGAATCGTGTCAAGCCTTTGAAGTCTCCACAGCCCAATCTTCTGGACTAGTCAATCTTGTTTTATCTCGTCAAACTAGCGTTTCGAGTGTCATCATCCGTTTATTGATAACCAATGATCATAACTAAGCCCGATGTACCAAGTGCACGGCTATTAGGCCTGGGTTCGAAACTGTATCCTAGCAACATGCAGCGCATGCTCAGCAAAAATCTTACTCGATTCGAGTTCGCCAAGGGAGAAGCAACAACGACGGCGATGGTTGCAAAAACGTCACTTAAAAAGTGAATTCGCGCCGCTTCAAACTTTATCGGGCTTATTCCGTCTCGTTCAGTTCGTCAAATGTTGGCGAATTTTTTTTTTGAATTCTGAAGGACTGTATCGAAGGTCACGAAAAGAAAAAGAAACGTCCTGCCAGCGTGAAATAAGGCACTTACACGTGATAGTCATGCAAAAACGGCAAAGAAATTACAAAAAAAAACGTGATGCACATAGAAAAGTTGTTGCTTATCGAACCTATTGCTCTTTTGCCGTTCTCGTTGCCGTCTTCATCGTCGTTGCTTAAGCTCCCTAAAATCGAGCAAGGGAAATTAAGGTTCTACTAGCAGGGTACGTCAGCGTGAGAATTGACGTGTTTCTTGCAAAAAGGAGCCTTCAATGTTGAAGAGAAAATATATCTAAATATTACTCGTCACCTAGTGGCAATAAATCTGCCTGCCGTCGTGACTAAAGCGCAATTATTCTCATCCACTTATAAGTTTTCATAATTTAACTAGCCCCTGTCGTTATTTAGGTACATCGCTACCAAGATCCAATGTTTTTGTCTCTTCGCAACTCATTTCCATGAACTCACCGCTCTAGCGGATGAAGTTTCAACAGTTACCAACCTACATGTGACAGCTATGACCTCAAGCGGGACTTTAACTCTGCTGTACAAAGTAAAACCCGGTAAGACGATTGAGTTTTAGAATAACCATACCGGCAAGGCTGCAGTATCATCGGGCAGCTAGAAAAACTGAAGCCGGATTTTATCATCAACACAACTGCCTATCAAGAACAATTGCATTTGCGATTTGTGTAAATGTCTTGAGACAAAAGGATTTGGAGACAATTCCGCAAAAAGAGCGATTTCATTCTCGAAGTTTTTAGAACCAAAAATAGTATTTGACCTCCTTCGTTCATTGTTCCATTTTTGACATCTGCCTCAACGATGTCGTATTCTTGTTAGGGACAATTATATGAGGTGAGCCTGCCCGGTAGACCAGGCAAGCCCGCTTTGCCGGCTTAGCTCGGTTCATGCATTGTTTCCTCTCGTTTTGTTTATATGAGAAGGCAGACTGACCCGCTTGCTGATATCCCGGTTGCTCGAGCCGAGATCTTGGCAAACGGGCTAGCCTGCTTTCTCTTATAAACACAACGACATTTTTACGAGGAAATAAGACGTGAGCTGAGCCAGCTTGGTAAAGCGAGCCAGCCTGGCTAACCGGACTGGCTCACGTCATATAAACAGTCCCTTTCAGGGCTCATTATCTAATCCTCAACCAATAAAGCCATGTGCAAAATTATCAAGTCGTATCATTCAGTGTACGTTAAGGTGGAAGCTGTAGAAGCAGTCAATTCGGGAGTGTCATTAGACTTTTAAAGCGATTTGTTTATTGAGTGTCGTAGAACTTCAACCTTGACCAACGTAACTAACGAGCCAATCACTCCCTCGTGCAGACAAGTAGGAACCAATCAGGAAACGAAGCAGACTCGCAAAGCTGGCGCCAAGCGCAAAAGCGCGAGAAAATGCGCGAGATGGTTCGTAGATTTTAAAAAATTGTGATGCGAGAACTTTAAGGAAATCACAAAGCGTAGCAATAGAAAACCTAAGCAATTTTAATAGTGAATTAATTACATCGTTAGCTCGGCGTGTGAGTTGGATGAAGCAAAAGCGGTTAGGGCGAGCGAGCAAGATGGTTCTATCTTTCCCACTCGATCCATGGATTCGACAGGAGACAGGCACTCTGGATCGTATGTTTTATCTGGTATCAAGACAGGATCGATTCCAACACAAGAAATCTTCTCAAAGTAACGTTTTTTCACGTGGGGACCGAGCGTGTTCGCATAATCTGAGAGAAGATATCCCGCCATGTTGAAATTTTCAACACCAACATGGCGACTCAAATTTCCCGCGAAAAATGTGAAATCATGTGATTACGCTCTATATTATTAATATGTCTAATCAAATGGTGACGAGTAAAACAAGGAAATAATTTCACACGCGTTTGAAATTATTCCCTAATTTTACGAGTATACCAGTTGATTACCTATTAATATCATGGGTCACGAATTACGGTAGCAATCTTGGATTTTGGACATGTTTATCCTGGATCGTATCGATCGAGAACTCCACTCTCTCAATTGTTTAGACCTTAAATTTGGCTTATAAAGTTCAGAATTTTTCAGACTTTTTCGGAAAATACCTGGTAGAATCCTTCTTGATGTTCTCTTGTGTGTTCAGGTTTTCTAAAGCGTCTTTTTGTGCCCTGACATCTTCATTCACGGCATTTTAAAACTTCTTCGCCATCTTGACACTGAAACGTACGGAAGGGTTGCCATGGCAATTTTGGAATTTCACATGTGAAATTGCAAATTAACGCTGAAATTTTGCGCCAAAATTAAGGAGTAATTCGTCACCTATGATATTAATAAGTAATCACATGATTTTTCTCCTGCAATTTGGAATAAATAAACACTTGTAAATTTTTCAAAGACCACAAAGTGCACTCGCCCTACAGGCTCGCGCTCTTTTGTTGGTCTTTGAAAAATGTACTCGTGCTTATTTATTCCAAATTGCACTCGAAATCCAAACCGCTTTCTTTTGGCAATATAAGTAATCTACTATCGACCAAGCTTTTTCGATCACGTGACGATACTGGATATTGTCTCCGTTCTTTTGTCGCTTAAAGTGAACCGCTTTATTCACTATTGATCTATGTGATCACAATTTTTTTCTTCTACTGAAGGTTTCCTCATTTTATTTTATTTTTTTTTTAATGTTTTCTTTTATTTCTTTTATTTCATTTTTTTTTTTTCAGGTGTCTGTGATCAGAGTTTTGGTATCCATGTTGCCGAACTCGCGCACTTTCCAACGCGTGTGATTGACGTAAGTGTGACGTTTATTGTTGTGTGGGGGGTTTTGCGGAAGGAATGCATTTAACTTAGAGAAATTCGTCAACCTTTACGCTTCCAAAGGTCCAGGAACTGAAAAAGTGGGAAAAAGTTCGAATTCCTATTTTCTAAAATGTTTCAAATTTTAAACAAAAAATTACAGCGTGGAAGTACTACTGAAGAGGTTTCATTTGAATGGACACACCATAGGATTACTTCCACAAACTCAAAAGTTATAACTAGATAGTATGAAAGTTATAGCACCGTGTGAAAGTACTGCTGAAGAGGTTTCATTTCAATTCTAACCCCAAAGAATTCCATCGACTTACCTTATAGTTAGAGGTACATGCTTAAAAGATAGTGCCATTTGTAGTGCTAGTGTTAGTGTTCAGTACACACCATAGGCCCCTTAAGTCCACAATCAGAAGTTTTTTAAGAGGTCCTAAAGCTAATGGGTCAATTAACGTATGTATTTAAAATAACAGAATGTACATAAAACTTATTTTAGATATACGGGGGGAAATCATCAGTTACGATAAAACAAAAGAAAGAGAAAATGCCTTTCAAACATTCCCGGTGCGGCGCGCGCAAACCGTTGGGTACATTGTTAATACATGTTGTAGTTAATATTTGAACTCAGGTTGTTTTTGATTTTCTTTTGTTTTTGGCTATGGTAATGTATACTAATGAAGTTGAAACAAAGGAAAAATAAACATTAACTGAGGTAAAAAATTAACTACAACATATACTTTAGAAAAGCAATGTTCCAAGTATACTACCTTGAGGTACGCCACAATTAATGATGCGAGCAGTTGACAGTTGCCTACGTGCCTTACTGGTCAGCTTAGAAAGATCCTGTCTGTAGATCTTAAGCATACGTCGTAACACGAAAACATAGAATGTCTTGGTTGTAATGAGTAGTTTTCAAACACGATTCTCGGGACAAAAACATAAGTCAAGCCCTCACTGGGACTTTAACTAGCGTGATTGGAAAAAGCAAATTTAGTTGTGCTTGCTTAAACACAACACAACCCTTTGATTAACAAATCACCTGCCAAAGTGTTTCAATTTTTGCACACGATATGACGTATTTCAGTTGGTTTGTAATGTTTATTGAATCGGGACGCTTTGATCTATGAAACACGTCTATACGCTTAATTGGCGACGTGCGTCCCCCGAAAAATAAATTTTAAATCTTGAGTGAGTCAAAACTCTTTGATCTGCATAACACACTGATACGTGCTTCGCCCTGGAAACAAATTGAAGCCTGCATTGGATCGCTTTGATCTGACGTGTTTAACTGGCAAGGAGCGTCATTCGAACGACAAAACAAATCGTTATTTGGGTCATAACTCTTATTACTATTTAGGTCGGAACTCTTCAAGACATGGCAATACTCTTGATTAACAATCTGCGTCACTGGGAGAACAAACATAGCGCTATTTGGGTCGAAACTCTTTGATCTTCAAAACATGCTAATACCCTTAATTGACAATGTGCAACATTCGAGAAAACAAGTATATCGCTATTTGGGTCGAAACTCTTTGATCTTCAAAACATGCCATTACTCTGAATTAACAATGTGCGTCACTGGGAGAACAAACATAGCGCTATTTGGGTCGAAACTCTTTGATCTTCAAAACATGCCAATACCCTAAATTGACAAGGTGCGTCACTGGGATAACAAATAAAGCGCTATTTGGGTCGAAACTCCTTGATCTTCAAAACATGCCAATACTGTTAATTAACAAAGGGCGTCACTGGGAGAACAAACATAGCGCTATTTGGGTCGAAACTCTTTGATCTTCAAAACATGCCAATACCCTAAATTGACAAGGTGCGTCACTGGGATAACAAATAAAGCGCTATTTGGGTCGAAACTCCTTGATCTTCAAAACATGCCAATACTGTTAATTAACAAAGGGCGTCACTGGGAGAACAAACATAGCGCTATTTGGGTCGAAATTCTTTGATCTTCAAAACATGCCAATACCCTAAATTGACAAGGTGCGTCACTGGGATAACAAATAAAGCGCTATTTGGGTCGAAACTCCTTGATCTTCAAAACATGCCAATACTGTTAATTAACAAAGGGCGTCACTGGGAGAACAAACATAGCGCTATTTGGGTCGAAACTCTTTGATCTTCAAAACATGCCAATACCCTTAATTGACAAAATGCATGTCTGGGATAACAAATAAAGCGCTATTTGGGTCGAAACTCTTTGATCTTCAAAACATGCCAATACCCTTAATTGACAAAATGCATGTCTGGGATAACAAATAAAGCGCTATTTGGGTCGAAACTCTTTCATCTCCAAAACATGCCAATACCCTTAATTGACAAAATGCGTCACTGGGATAACAAATGTAGCGCTATTTGGGTCAAAACTTTATGATCTGCGAAACATGTTAATACCCTTAATTGAGAACATGTTTTGCGGACAAAAGAGTCCCGCCCAAATAACGTTGTATATCCCGAATGACAAACATTCTCAGTTAACAAGAAAAACGATTCAATCACGCGTCACATCAATTACTAAAATTACGATAAACTTAGCATGAAAAAAGAAACGCATTAGAGACCCTTAGATCCGTGGACGACTGCAAGAACAAGGCTCTCTCAACACTGAGTAGGGCGCGCACGTTCAACCTCGTCATTAGATCCAACGGCGCAACAGCAGTGAGAACGTCGCTTAAAAAGTGAATTTTCGTTCTTTCAGTCTATATCGCAATTATTCCTACCCACTTACTTTGTCAAATGTAGGCGAACCCTCCTGGAGTTGATTTCCCAGGCACCATATCCAAGTACAGTAGGAGAAATAAAATTTCGTCGCTGCTTGTTTACGTCCTCCGTAAAACGCGAAATTAGGCATTTTCACGTCGTAGTCGTGCAAAAACGGGCAAAGAAATGTACAAAATAGCATGGTGCACGTGCAAAGTTGTTGTTTTGCTAATCAAACCTATTGTTTCTTTTTTTGACGTTGTCGTTACCGTCCGCGTCGTTGGATCTTACAGTCCCTAATTTAGTAGTAAACGCGATAGTCCTCATCATTCTGCTTTGGTTTTTAGCGAAAATATTGTAGTGACGGGAACTAGTTATCAAATGTTAAAAGTTTTGTCTTTTTGTGATCGGGAGAGGGCTTAACCTCCTTCAATGAAAACAACTATGCTAACCTTTTTTGGTGAAAAAAAAATAAAATTACTCTTTCCGGGGATGCCTGTTATTTGAGAATACGTGAAAAAGTGTTGAGTAGTCCTTGTGGTCTTCCTGGTTCTCGAATCTAAAGGTCGCAATTAACACTTCACAACAATACAAAAATACACCACACCACAAAAATACACCATACCACGCTAGTTAATAACAAAATTATTAACTGCCACCTGAGAAATACGGTCTCAAGACCAAGAGAGGTGATAACTTACCATACTGAGACAGTGTGACAGTGTGCGTCATTGGGGCGAACAAATAAGCGCCATTTGAGCGGAACTCTTTGATCTAAAAAACGTGTCAATACCCTTAACTGGCAATGTACGTCATTGAGGTGAACAAATAAGCACCAATTGAGCGGGACTCTTTAATCTGCAAAACGTGCCAATACCCTTAATTGACAATGTACGTCATTGGGGCAAACAAATAAGCCCCATTTGAGCGAAATTCTTTAATCTACAAAACGTGCCAATACCGTTAATCGAAGATGTGCGTCATTTGAGCGGAATTGTTTGATCTACAAAACGTGCCAATACCCTTAATTGACAATGTGCGTCATTGGGGCGAACAAATAAGCGCCATTTGAGCGGAATTCGTTAATCTTCAAAACGTGTCAATACCTTAATTGACAATGTGCGTCATTGGGGCGAACAAATAAGCGCCATTTGAGCGGAATTCTTTAATCTTCAAAACGTGTCAATACCTTAATTGACAATCTGCGTCATTGGGGCGAACAAATAAGCGTCATTTGACGGAATTCTTTAATCTTCAAGACGTGTTAATACCTTAATCATAACTATAACAAAATTCTCAAATCTGATTGGTTCTCAACTGCCCTGATTTCAGCCTTAATAGGACAGTTTAATAGGACAGTACGCGTCATGCCTAAGTAATTGGACAGTACGCGCCTTCACGCGCGCGCTTAAATGGCTCTTTTTTTCATAGGTAGCGAAAAAATCTTGGAATTTCTTGTGTTTTGATTTTAAAAGAGCCCTATATATCACAAATTTTGTTAAAGTTATGATTAATTGGTAACAGAACTTCGTGTCGTCCAATTCGGTCTGTAATCATACTCGTGATTAAACAAATCGGACTCCCGCTACGCGGTCGTCCGATTTTGTTAATCACTCGTATGATTACAGACCGAAGTGGACTCCACTCAGTCCTGTTACCATTACTAATTGACAATGTGCGTCATTTGTGCGAACAAATAAGAGTTATTTGAGCGGAATTCTTTAATCTTTAAAACGTACCAATACCCTTAATTGATAATGTGCGTCATTGGGGCGAACAAATAAGCGTCATTTGACGGAATTCTTTAATCTTCAAGACGTGTCAATACCTTAATTGACAATGTGCGTCATTGGGGCGAACAAATAAGCGTCATTTGAGCGGAATTCTTTAATCTTTAAAACGTGTCAATACCTTAATTGACAATGTGCGTCATTGGGGCGAACAAATAAGCGTCATTTGACGGAATTCTTTAATCTTCAAGACGTGTTAATACCTTAATTGACAATGTGCGTCATTTGTGCGAACAAATAAGAGTTATTTGAGCGGAATTCTTTAATCTTTAAAACGTACCAATACCCTTAATTGATAATGTGCGTCATTGGGGCGAACAAATAAGCGTCATTTGAGCGGAATTCTTTAATCTTTAAAACTTGTCAATACTTTCATTGACAATGTGCGTCATTGGGGCGAACAAATAAGCGTTATGTGAGCGGAGATCTTTGATTTACAAAACATGCCAATACCATTAATTGGCAATGTGCGTCATTGGGGCGAACAAATAAGCGTTGGTCATTGGGGTGAACAAATAAGCGCCATTTGAGCGGAATTCTTTAATCTTTAAAACGTGTCAATACCTTCATTGATAATGTGCGTCATTGGGGCGAACAAATAAGCGTCATTTGAGCGGAATTCTTTAATCTTTAAAACGTGTCAATATCTTCATTGACAATGTGCGTCATTGGGGCGAACAAATAAGCGCCATTTGAGCGGAATTCTTTGATTTACAAAACGTGTCAACACTTTTAATTGACAATGTGCGTCATTGGGGCGAACAAACAAGCGCAAAGAAAGAAGAAAGAAAGTTCTTTTGGAGTCGAAGCAACACCATAATACCTTTAATTGACAAATGACGTCATTCTGAGTCTGATTGGCAGCCTCAATTGGGTCAGAAGTCTTCGATCTTCAAACACGTCAAGACGCTTAATTAGCTACGTGCGTCATTTGGGAGGTAAAATCAAGTCTTGATTAGGCTGAACAAGAATGAAATTCAAGGGACATTTGTAGCATTTGCCACATTTGGATGGTGAATTTTAGGTGGAATCATGGATTCACCTAAGTTTGTCCAAGAGTGTATTTCTGTTCAACTAAGAGAAGAAGTCCCCATCGTTGGAGAGAAGACAAGATGTTCACCTCCTTCAATAGCCAAGAATCGCAAGTTGGATTCAACGGCCGACTACGTTAGCGTTAATGGGAGTTATCACCAGATCACATTGCCGACTCTTACAGAGGGAAGTAACAAGAGATCCTTTTCTTGCAGCGAAGTCTTCAAGATAAAGGGAATGGCCTTCAGGCTTTCCAAAGACAAGATAGACGCATTGGAAACTGACATCTTCAAACCACTTAATTCGTGTGAAATTTTGTTAGCTAGAATAAAGGCCAGCGATTTTAGAGGAATAACGGTCACTTCAATTCATGAACTGAACAGTCTCTAAGCTTTAAGTTATCTGTTTAAATGGCTCTTGTAATCAGTTAAGGTATTTAATGTATGACGTCCGTTCTAAGTCAGTTCCTAAAAATCTCGATAAGTTTGCGAAAATCAGTACAAAAGATCATTCTAATACGCGATTATCAGCAAAGAAGTGTTTCTCTGTCAAATTCTCCAGAACTGCAAAATGAGAAAGTCTTTTACTAGAATTGGTGTGTCTGTTTGGAATTTTATTCCACTTTCTGTTAAAACTCTCAACATATATAATTTTTGTAAAAAATAAAATCACTACTCCTTACTCGAGAAAAGGTCTGTCTACTAACTGTTGCTTTTCTTTTTTTGTTTATTTGTTCTGTTTTGCTTTACTGGCGATCTTTAGCCAAAGGGAGTTCAGGACAAACACCAATAGGCCATCTCCGAGTGAAAAAAACTCTCACATTCAAACCCGAGGCCTTTCTTGTGAGAACAAATTTTATTTGTATGAGAATGAAAAATGATTTTCATATCAATGACTATGCACTTAGCCTCGCTTTGAAACAGAGGCTTGGGACAACTCGGAAATGGCTTATTGAAATCGTGACTCTATTGTTTATTGGCTATGACGAAGTTGCTTAGGAAACTGGGTCCAAATTCGTCCCCCAAAACAGTCCTACAATGCACTTCGACACAACACCTACAAGCAACCCCCCCCCCCCCCCCCCCCCTACACTCAAATCAAGGATGAAGCAATGCAAAAGCCAAAACGCTCCATTTTCCCATCCTTGATTTAAGGGGAGGGGTGGGGGGCGGGCACAAATTTCCCATCTATTTTGTCCAAGATTGTAGCAAGCTGTTTTCTAGTATAGCCTCAAAATTGCCAATTAAGGAAATCTGAAAATCTTTTAATGATTTCATTGCAAAACGCATTTGGAAATTTTCTCTGTCTGAATAAATAATGCTTAATGCTCAACCCGCACAGGCCTCCAATCTGTAATATTCCAACGGAGTATAAACTATCAACGTCCTTAAATTGACTTGCTCCAGCCATGTTTTAGGCCGACTCAACTCCACAGTCAGTCAGTCAGTGCGCGGCCTTCTGTGCGGGAGGTTCCGAGTTCGATTCCCAGGTGTGACCACAAATCCTTGCTTAGACTTCTTTCCTTTCCCTGAAGTTTTAAGTAGCTTTAAATACTCGTGAAACGGAGCGCTGATGGAGGTAAAATGAGCGCACTGTCGGCCTCATTTTAGTCAATTTGAGTACTGTCGGGAGTTACCGACGTAATTTAAAATAGGGACCTTTATCTTAACCTTTCTCTTCGATAGACGTTTTTTATAATAATACACTTTATTTAAAGAGAGTAGCACGGAATAGTTACAGAAACTAGTAAACTTGTGGCCCTCTAAAGTTTTAGCTTGTAAGTTTTGTTTTCCCATTTCAGACCACGTGGTGGTACCCCAGAGAACTGTTTTTTTTTTCAAATTGCGTCTTATGCAGGTGCATCCAGTTGCCTTGGTATGCATAATTTATGAAAAGACAAAAATCAAATTCCCTGGGAAAAAATCACGTGTTCTGAATTGGGAAAACAAAACGTACAAGGTAAAAAGGTGTATTGTTACTTTCTATCGTCAGTTTGCTAGACAAAAAGCTGCAGAACTGGAAGATTTTCAAGGAAGTACCGCGCCTTTGGGAGAAGGAGTTTTGGGTTAGTCTAAGCAGATAATAAACACATATGCTGTTTTCAGAGTGGTAATGTTTGTTGCCACCCTAATTATAACTAATGGCAGGGTGACACGATGACGTTTATTGACTTCAAAATTCAATGTGTACAATACTTCGAGTGTTACTTAAAAGTGCAGCAACGTTTTCACCTGAAAAAAAAAACTGATAACGTTCGTCCCAGGAAAAAAATTCCATCGCGAAGTTTTCTTTTTCTATCAATACTTGAATATGTCAACAGAACTGAGTAGTACGGCATTAAGTTGGATGTCACTAACACAAGGAACATGGACGGGCAAAAAGCAAAATAACGGGAGAATGAAAAATGAGTGCAGGACAAAGAATGGGTGACGGGTTACTGATAGGACTAGGGTTGACGTCAGCTTTTCTTCCTATTTTTCATTTTCTCGGCGTCCCCAGTCCCCCGCCCCTGTTCCTCGTTTTAGTAACATGTTATTAAGGTTAAGCTTAGTAACTGCTTACCTTAAAGTAAGAAGGACTTTGTTCACCCTCACAAACGGTGCCTCAGGAAAGTGATGCTCAACAGTTCCACTTACATTGCTGAGTTGAGTTTCGATAAGCTATTGCGGAGAATAAGCTACCACGGCGGCAATGGTAGCGAAAAACGCCTCTTTTAAAAGTGAATTCGCGCTAATTCAAACTTGATTCTAAAGGAATGTTTCTAAAAAAATTGTTGTCTCGTTTTCATGTCCTCCATAGTCGTGTAACAAGGACAAAAAAGTGTACAAAAAAGCGCGAGTCGCGTACAAAGTTGTATTAAATCCACACTGTCATAAAATTGTTTGTGTCTTGTAGACTCGGACAGCGGACTTTCCCCAGCAAAAAGAAGGCGTTTAATCAAGCAGGTAAGTGTAACCTGCGTTCAGGCTTTTATCTCTTACAGATGGTCTTCTTCAGGCGATAGTGTTGAGGACTGAAGAATTCAGCAGTTGATGCGCGTACTATTTATACGAAAATTTTGGTAAAAATTTCCCATTAAATGGGAGTGGTATTTTTTTTTCTTTTTGCTCCCGGCGAAGAGCTGTACCATGTACAAAATACTGGAGAGAGCAAGCCTGGCAGTGGTAAACAAACAAATGGGAAAAAGGTAACACCTTGGAAGGTGTTACCTTTTTCCGAAGACATTCCACTGGGATAAACGGTTTCATTTGAATTCTCCCGGAATTAGCCGATTTTCCGTACAAATGGTAAGCTCTCCAGTAGTAAGGGTCAGTGATAGTGACTATCGTCGGTGAGGCAAACGGTAAACAAGCCCTATCATAAACAAGCCACAATAAATGATCTCTTTCATGATTATATTGGGATGTTTTTGTTTGGCTGTTTGTTGGTACTTTGTTACTTCTTTTCATCCGGTAGTTGCTTTGGTTGGCTGATGCTTGATTTATCAAGGGCTAGATTACGTAAAAATCGGCTGTAGTGTTATCTATTTGCCACAACTCGCTTTTTTTTCTTTTTTAGGAAGGGGAAGAAATTATCAAAGATTTTCTAAGTCAGGTGGCGAAGTTACCCATTGAAACCATGACAGACGATCAAACCACGCAGGAAGTATCAAAATTAAAGGAGGAAGTTCTTGCAAGAAGTAATCCTTACATACAAGAGCTTTTGGCCAAATAAGAAGCCCTAACGGTCAACGAGCTAGTGTAGTATTTAAATGTATTCCTAGAGACTCGATGCACTATACTCAGCGTTTTCGTTGACAGTGGTGATAATGCCTTCTTGTCACTTCTTCACTTCTTGTGACGGAAACTTGAAAAAGTTAAAACTGCAACTTACAATGATAGATGAGATACTATTATTAAGTTTTATAAAGAGATTGTTACATATAGGCAGAAGAATCTGCAGATTTAAATATGCAAAAGCAGCTATTAAATAAAATAAACTTCCTTTAGACGAAGTAGTTTATTTTATGCCTTACCAGGTGCCTAGGCCTCACTATTCCGCTCGTCTTATGCTTTTCCGATCACGTGGTCTGAGCGAGTTTCCTGGCCGTTGCATACAAATCACATTTACCTATTCTCACGAAAATACCGTGACGAACCGTGTCACGCAATTACGGATACAAAGCCGCAATTTTCTCAAAATTAGGGTTAAACTTAAGATTGATAACTAATTAAGTTAAAAAAAAAAGTTATTTCACGAAATTCAAAGTTATAGCGCAAGGTTACAATTTGCAATTTTTATCCCTACAATTTGGCTGCGTAAAAAATCGCAAATAGGGCCATTTTTAACAATACCTATTGGCGACAAAAATATTAGATTTTTCACAAATCTATCATTTTATAGGAAAGAAAGAGTAAAAAAAACTCTACGTGTTGATCAAAAACTGCCAACTCCTTGTAGTTTGACAGACGAGAAGATGAATGTTCTAAAAAATTCCGCTTTACCGGAAGTGGGTTTTGAGCTCCAAGCGGGCATAATAAGTTTTCTCGATTTTTAATAAAAGAACACGTTATTCAGAAAAACTAACTACAGCCTGTCTCATTACTCATTAAGAGTTATCAATGAGCAAAAATGAGCGAAATCGAACTTTGAACTTGTGCCACAAAAAGTAGATTTTGGTCGATATTTACAGACAGTCGCTCACAAGTAACTTGGGGCTCTATGCTGGACAGCCTTTTTCTGTTTTTACCACTGTTAACTTAAAAACGACCGAAGACTCAGCAGGATAGTCGTATCGACACAATAATGTCGTTTCGATACTTCCCTCAAGTCTATGATCTATGAGTAATGGTCAGTTGGTTTGTAAACGCATCAATTGTTCACGCCAGACCGATGCTGAATAAGACACGGTCCTCGACAAACGTCACACCCGCCTCCTAACAACTACGCGGTAGTTTAATAATCAAAGAGATAAGATAATTCAGAGCAAAATATATGACATCGCTTGTCCTATATAAACCAAAGACAAACATGTATTTGCAGTGGGCACGAAAGAGACGAATTTTTTTCAGTTGCAATCAATTAGTTTTTGGCTTATCTTACTTTAAAACAAGAAAACATTTTTTCTTATCTTAAATACTACCTTGATTTGATATCAAGTGAGTAAAATGATAAAGCTAAAAGGAATAAATCAGGGACGCTATTTACTATGTTCAGAGATCTTTTACTTCTCGGCATTGAAGTAGTATTTCTCAATCTTTTATGAAAACCTGATTGCAATTAGGTGTATATTAGTAACATAACAACTTTGGTCATACCGTGTATAATTAAGAGTCTCCTTTAGGAGTTTGATTTTAATTTTCTGATGTGTATACCCTTTACGTCCGTATAAGGTTTCCTCCCTCCCCTTCCCTCCCCCTCCCCTTTACGGGTCCGTTACTTTGAACTATTATAAAACAAAAAAAGCAAGGCTGAATTTACAGTCCGGAATATATATACTTTTTTACAATGCGGAAGGCACGACCTTCCTTCTTCTGCGTATTGTACCCACTCTGCTCGCGGCTCCGCCGCAAAATCAATACGGCACTCTTCGGTCGCAAAAACAATATATACAGCACTCTTACACAAATCCACGCTGGCTACGCAGGCTACATTGTCTGCAGTTCCGCTTCTTCGTTAAGCTTCCTCCTGTGCATGTTTTCAGTCATTAAATCAGATTTCATTGGATTCGTTTGTGCACGGTGAGTAATTTTTGCGTTGTTATTCAGCTTATCCATTTTCACAGATTAACTCAGGCTAATTGTTTGTCGTAATTTTGTATAATAGGAAGCTTTGTATGTGCTAATATTAAGACCCACTCGTTCGCCATACACTGATTAAAGAATTTGATCAGCATACTAAATTATCGCTACTGTCATAAGTGCTATACGGTGCATGATATGGAATTGGGATGACAAAAAGGGTTTATCTGTTATGATTTTTTCAAAACCGTTATCATTTTCGCGTTAACCCCTGAATCAAACAGAAATAGACCTTTTCACGGTTTATGACGCCATCTTGGTTGGGGGCAAACGCGGCTAAAATTACAGTGAATGTAATGGATTTTGGCCTACTTGGAACCGCTGTAACGCCGCTCGCTACAAAGAGGCGGATTTCCAACATTTGCCACTACTTTAAGATTTAAAAATCGTTTACGGTCGTTAAAACCTGAACTTCTTCTTTATACTTCATTAAAGTATTCTCAGTACAAATCCCATACATTCACTGTAATTTTTCCGTGTTTGCCCCTAGCCAAGATGCTATCATAAACCGTGAAAAGGTCTATTGCGTGTACATTTCCTTGTACGTCTACGCACAGGGAACCCAGGCTCACTGTTTGTGTCACGTACAGGTTTCATAACATGAGTAAATATAGATACTATATGGGGTGAAGTTTAGGTCTGGAAATTTGCTAGAAAATGGAAATAAAAATCGATGAATCTTACCATGTGGCGAGTTGTTGTTGTCCTTAATATGCACACGAAGTTTCGAGAAAAATATTCCTCTTCATCTTTCCCACTACACTATGTAGAAAAGATCATGAAGCAGACTATTTTTCTGCTTCATCTTTCCCACTATACTATGTAGGAAAGATGAGGCAGACTTTTTATTCTCGAAACTTCGTGTGCATATTAAAGACAACAACAACTCGCCACATGGTAAGTTTCATCGATTTTTACTTCCATTTTCTAGCAAATTTCCAGACCTAAACTTCACCCCATATGTACTCCGTATTTACTCAGGTTATGAAACCCGTAGGTGACACAAATCTATCATTTTATAAGAAAGAAAGAGTAAAAAAACTATAAATGTTGATCAAAAAGTGGCAACTCATTGTAGTTTGATAGACGAGACGATGAAAGTTGTGAAAAATTCCGCTTTACCGGAAGTGGATTTTGAGCTCCAAGCGGGCATAATGAGTTTTCTCGATTTTTTAACGAAAGAACACGTTATTCAGAAAAACTAACTACAGCCTGTTTTTACTCATTAAGGGTTATCAATGAGCAAAAAATGAGCGAATCAAATATTGAATTTGGAAAAGTCACTTGCGGGCTCTATTCTAGGTAGCCCTTCTCTGTTTTTACTACTGTTAACTTTAAATAAAAATGACCGACAACCCAGCAGGACAGTCGTATCGACACAATAATGTCGTTTCGATACTTTCCTGAAGTCTATGAGCAATGATCAGTTGGTTTGTAAACGCATCAATTGTTCACGCAAGACCAATGCTGAACAAGTGGTGCACACTGTCCTCGAAAAACGTCACACCAGCCTTGTTCCAACAACTACGCAGCAGTTTAATAATCAAAGCGAGACGATAATTCAGAGTAAAATATATGACATTACTTGTCGTAAACCAACGACAAACATGTATTTGCATGCACAAAAGAGAAATAATCAATTTGTATTTTCCTTACCTTATACTTAAAACAAGAAAACACTTTTGCTTTTCTTAAACACTTCCTTGATTTGACATTAAGTGATTAAAGAAAGCTAAAAGGAATAAATTAGGGAGACTACTTACTATGTTCAGAGATCTTTTACTTCTCGGCTTAACGTTGGCCAAATTGAAGTGGCATTTCTCAATCTTTTATGTAAACCTCCCTTTCCCTTCTCCTCCCCTTTACGGCTCCGTACTTTGAACTAATATAAAACAAAAGAAGTAAGGCTGATTTTACAGTCAGGAATATATAAATATTTTTGACCAATATTTGGAAAGATGCGGCCCCCCTTCTTCGCCGTATTGTACCCACTCTTCTCGCGGCTCCGCCGCAAAATCAATACGGCACTCTTCGGTCGCAAAAACAATATATACAGCACTCTTCCGCAAATCCCGCCAGCTACGCAGGCTATATTTTCTGCAGTTCCGCTTCTTCGTTAAGCTTCCGCCTGTGAATGTTTTCAGTCATTAAATCAGATTTCATTGGATTCGTTTGTGCACGGTGAGTAATTTTTTGCGTTGGTTATCAGCTTATTCATGCTCACAGATTAACTCAGGCTAATTGTTTGTCGTAATTTTGTATAATAGGAAGCTTTGTATGTGCTGATATTAAGACCCACTCGTTCGCCATACACTGATTAAAGAATTTGATCAGCATACTAAATTATCGCTGCTGTCATAAGTACTATACGGTGCCTGGTGTAGAATTGGGATGACAAAAAGAGTTTATCTGTTATGGTTTTTTCAAAACCGTTATAATTTTCGCGTTAACATCTGAATCAGACAGAAGTAGACCTTTCCACGGTCAATGACGCCATCTTGGGTGGCGGGCAAACACTGTTAAAATTTCATGGTAGTTTGCATAATGTTGATTAGAAGGGTTCGATCGTTTACGGTCGTTATAACCTGAATCTCTTCTTTATTCTCGGCGAGGCTAAAGTGCAGGTCACAGGTCACAGGTCAGGTTACAGGTCACAGGCCACAGGCCAGGTCACAGATCAAACCACAGGCCACAGGTCAGGTCACAGGTCAGATCACAGGTCACACACAAAAACAATAGGACACTGGACAAGACTGTTCTTGATTGACATTTTATTATACAAAAATAAAACAAGCCAAGGAACCTCAATTATATTTTTTCTGTTCTGAACTTTACGAAATTCCACACATGAGAAAATATATTCATGTTTATCACGCAAGGAGGACTTGCGTTACAGCGTAACCAAAGTTAGTCAAAATCACAAAGGTACGCAAAATCACGTGATTTGTTAGAAAAAACGAATCTCAAAAAGAAGGGATGTTGAGTTAAGAATATCATGACGTGTTTGTGGATGTTTTGAAAAGCATTTGACGGGAAAACGGAAGAAAAGCTTAAGGACAATCTAAAACGTGTTTGACCACTGAAATACGGCAACTTTCTTCAGACTTTCGTCGCCCTAAACTCTTCTTGCCACTAGATCGGTCTTCCATCTCTTTTGAAGGTGGCGGCCTGCTGCTCGGGCTTTGTACCAGTCACAAAATACTGCTGTGTTAAAGTGTAGTCGGCTAAGAACTTCAGACACTGCTATTTGGGCCTCTCAAATAGTTGCTGGACCATATTTCTCGGCTCTCCTCGCAAGAGCTTGCCATTTTCTCACGTTCTATTGCACAACAGCTTGAAAAACCTCTGTTGGATTTGCCTCGTGGGCCTTAGGTGGGAGCATTCCGCCATTACAACTTGAATCTTTGTCTCTGTAAACTGCTGATGTATCAAAGGAATACAGTGCTGCATTTCTATGACTCGCTCCAAGTTATCTTGGCTGCACGGTTTATTTGGAGATGACATTCTAATATCACGACAACACTTCGTTTTCAGTGAAAAACATGTGATTTGTTTTTCATACAAATCACATTATTTTGCACACCTTTGTGATTTCGTTACGAAGTTTGGATATGCCGTATGATCAGCATGAAAATATTATTCCATGTGTGGAATTTAATATTGTTTAAAAGACAAACATGTCATCAAGGTTCCTTGGCTTATTTTATTTTTGTATAGTAAAATGTCAGTCCAGAACAGTTTTGTCCAGTGTCCTATTGTTTTTTTTGTGTGACCTGTGGCCTGTGACCTGTGGCCTGTAACCTGACCTGTGACCTGACCTGTGGCCTGTAACCTGTGACCTGACCTGTGACCTGTGACCTGCACTTTAGCCCCGCCGTCCGGATAATCAAGGGTCCGGATAATCGAAAATATGAAATCAATATTAAAGAACAAAACTGATTAAATTAAGAAGACAACATGTAACTGTGAAACAACACACTTTTACAAATCGTTTGGGGGACCAGAAATTGGAGGCCAGATGTTCGTTGCTGAATAAACTAGGCATACAGGGCTTTATCGAACTGTTCATCATGTGCAACTTTCAGCGATTTTCGCTTCAGTCCTTCGCTGGCCTCTAAGATGTCGGCAAACTTCATGGTCGTTTCATTGTTCTTGCAGATATCAGAGATCTCCAGCTTACTAACACCATATTGAGCTGACAAATTTGTTCCTTTTTATCCTTTCTCTAATCGCACAATTATAGACCGTTTATCTTTTATCGAAAAAACGGATCGCTCGCGCTTCAAAGACATGATCATTGTTAAAAAACGTTGTACACGCTACCGTACTATCCAGGGCGTTTCCTAAGACCTCTCTGGTGTATATACTGGAATAAGAAAGAAAAGGATAAGGTTCTTTCACACCTAATTGAAATTGCCAAGGTTTATAGAGCCTTGATACATGTAAGACAAGTTATGAAGACTTTGATCATGGTGACCCGATTGTTCGCTGAAAGAAACATTGAAGGAATGTACGGTGACCCGTGTACAGGTCGAGTATAACACTTTTTTGAGGTTTAAGGATATGTATTGTCCTCGTTTGATATGATTCATGTTTTGTACCTTAATTCCCACATTTTGTCACAGTAGTTTGTTTTATAGCTATTCAGGAAGGTGTATATTTGGGGTAAAGAATGAGAACCGGTAACACCCGATTTGGCGCGAGGCCAAATTAACATTCGTCGTAAACAACTTATTAAAAGTTGTCGATTTTACAGCAGTAGCCTGGAATATCAGAAAGAAACTTTTGGGCGTTTTTTACCAAACACTATTGGAGCCGTGACACCCTTTTTAGGCTCTTGTAGTCATTAGTATCTTTAGAATTTTAGAAAGTGGGATACTGTTCTCGCTAATACGTCTTGGGAATAATCCTGGCTTGTTGCATTTTCCAGTGTGGAGGAATGAGTTCCCCCTTTTCTCTCGAAATCGCTTAATGGCTCTTCTGAGCTGTATTTCGCCCCTTGTCCTTAACTTAGAAAGGCGTCCCTTTGGGCCTTGTTACTTACACTCTTTTTGGGCAAAGAGGCCTTCTTTATTTTGCTCCACACATTCTCTCTTGAAATGTGGCAAATTCGAGCGACTCTCCTTATCGGTCAGTATAAAAGATAAACTGCGGACTGCGGACCACGGACCACGGACTGCGGACTGGGTATAAAATACGGACTAGGTACAAAACGCGGACTCCGGACTGAGTATAAAACACGGACTGGGTATAAAACGCGGACTACGGACTATGTAAATAAGAACAACTTTAGAAAGGTAAAGTAGTAAGTAGTCCAAGCTTTGACATTCCCTTGGCTGTTTACGTAGTCTGTTCTTCCCACGGAGAAGGAAGGTTATGCCGGTTACTCAAGGCAACTGAAATTTAACTCTGAATTTTATGAAAAGAAGGAGTTAGAAGAGATTTCAATTTGCAGTTTTAAACCAATAAGAAGCACCGAATTAAAAAAATGGTATTGGTGTTAGTCAGATCAGTAAAATTCTTATCGAATGCCACAATTCCGTATGAGGACTGAATGAAGAACTCAGACGAGAAGGTCAATGTAGGGCATTCCGCGATGCACAAAAGCGGTATTTAGGGGGGAGGGCAATGGGGGAAGGGATAACTCACATATGTGAATGATAACCGAAATGAGTCATCCAACGTTATATTCCAAGCGATGATTATGATGACATGATTTACACCCTGTTCCTGATCCCAGGAGGGGGGTACTACTGGGAATTCTTGGTGGGGGGTGGTGCCCGGTTCTCTGAATCCTGACCTTATTGCAGACCGAAAAATGTTATTTTCCACACCCATTTTCAGACCAGATCTCTAAAATCCATACCCATTTTCGGACCTGGCCTAATTTAGCCTAGTTGGGGAGACTCCCCAGTTTTTTCCCGTTTTATTTTCGTGGTCGCGCTTTCTCAATTCAGCGGACCCAGCTATCTCGGAGCCTGGAACAGGTTAGGTATGATTAGGCAGAAATTATGTCATCATTACCAAGTTAGAGCGGAAACAAAAAAAAAATTCTCCAAATGCATTTCGACTTCGCACATATCTATTTCGTTCTTATTCATTTGGAATTGAAACGATAAATAACGTCCATTCATGTATGCTCCCGTAGTTCCCTCGAAAAACCATACCCGATTCCAGACCAAAATGGGCAAAGTGTTTTCAGACCAAAAAGGCCCAAAACCCCTAACCTTCCCTTATATAAGGGAGTACCCCCCTGATCCTGACCCTTTCATGATTGTTAGAGACCGAGACAAGGTCTAAAAATGGGTGAAGAAAATAGCATTTTTATCTGGCTCATGATTCAGAGAACCGGGCGGCACACCTCCACCAAGAATTTATAGGAGTATTTACAACTTTAACTCACGTGTCTTGCTATTAAGCGATCTTTTGATCTTATTTTTCCTTACCTAGAACCAATTAGCACCGTTTTTACCAAAGTAGTCCGTAGCCCGTATTTTATACCCAGTCCGCAGTCCGCAGTCCGCGTGTTATACCTAGTCCGTGTTTTATACCCAGTCCGTATTTTCCAGTCCGCGTTTTATACGTTGTCCGTATTTTATACCCAGTCCGCAGTCCGTAGTCCGCAGTCCGTGTTTTATACTGACCGCTCTCCTTGTGTGAAAGCCCTAAATTTTAGGCAGATAGTATGCACGTGCTATATTATCACGCTATCAATCGCTCACTTGAAAGCTATTTGTGTACCGTTTATTGCACACTCAGTTCCTTTTATTAACCAATACTCTACTTCCCAAAAAAATTTCTGCGAACTGGACATTCTTTTGCCAAATTAACTCAGTTCACTGCTACATGTAGAAACGTTCGCGAAACACAATGGACGCCCCAACAAACCAAACCCAGCGTTTGTTACCGACCTAGAGATTAACCTCCGTATCTGTCACCACGCATTCAAATTCCTCCTTGACACAGTCTCAGACAAAAATAGTTGGGACACTTAGACCAAACACTGTTTTTTTCCTTCTTGTGCTCCCCTTGTCCCTCTCAAAGTTGTTTATTGCGGTTCAGTCACCAAACCTTGTACACCAACATTGAGGGGACAAGGAGACACAAAAGTGTCTCAACAATTTTGACCGAGACTGTAGGTCAAAAAGAACTACTTCAGGTTTTCGTTTTCCGCAAACGTGGACGGAGAGGAATTCGCTTTCGAAGTACATTAGTTTTGTTGGGCCGTTTTGTTGGAGGTGCGGTACATAATTATCAGAATGAACGCCACCTATTTCTTAAACGACCCATATTCTTTAGACCCCCGAGCTTTAGCCTGTGTACAGACGCTCCCTCTCCTAAAAGATATCGAGGTGGAAAGGGCGTCTGTACATAGGCTACCAAGTAAAACGGTTTACTAAACAAATCTTAGAGGCCCATTGCTGGTAACGACCTTGCTCCCTAACAAGAAACTTATGTTTGAAGCTCACGCGCAGTCGTCTACCTAACCGACTGAGTAAAACTGACTGCTGAAGTTGTAGATACTTAACCTGCCGTCTCGTAATGAACGTAGTTTATAATTAGTGACTAGCTTTTCCTAATCTTTTGGGGTTCCTGTGTTCATCACCGGTTGATCACTGATACTCGACACTTTCATTATAATAACTGAAAAACCCAATTGTTGCCTCACAAGAAAATAAACTAAAAGGCAGTGTCTCTTCCAGGATTATAGGGTGGTGATGGAATACTCGCACGAGCAACTAACCTACTTCAGACTCTGCTACATAGCATTTGATTTGGTTCCAGTGGGACTGCGGCAGATTTTCAAATCCGAGTGGGATTTCCTTTATAAAGCAACGTTAATTGGAGAATGGAAAGACAGGGCACAAAATGGTCGTGATTTCTACAACAAGGAATCTAAAGCAAGTCAAAAGAAAAACTCTCGGTGTCTAGCAACAATACGGAATGGTAACACGGCAGAGTGGGACTGCACCTGTTTGTTTTTTGCCATCCTGTACTCAGACAGCATTGGTACCACATTAAGTCCAGTTGTCCGTAAAGAGGTCGATGAGATTCGTCAGGTGCGAAACGAAATCGCTCATAACACTGAGGCTAAGTTGACAGATGCCGACTTCCAAACTTCTGTAGACAGATTGTTGAACGCTTTTACATCCCTTGGTCTTGCTATAACTGAAATTCAAGAAATAAAGAACCAGACGACCTTTCCAACGAAGGAAGTGGAAAAAATTAAGAAGCAAGCTCGTGATCTTCAAGCCGAGTTAGATCAGGCAAAAAGCAATCTTCAAAGTATAGAAGCCGCCCTAGTTTCAACAAAAGAAGAAAACAAATCTCTTACACAGGAAATAAGTGTCAAGCTTCAGTCATTTTGCATTCTCGCATCGCACCCACCACATGTTATCATTAGGCGCTCGCATGACATTGAAAGAATCACTAAGAAAATGGAGGAACTTTACAGTGGTTCCACCGGAACAGTCAGTACAGTGTATTTGTCAGGAAATCCAGGATGTGGCAAGAGCCAACTTGCACGGGAAATTGGACAACAGTTCTTTTCTGAACAAAACGATGAACTTATCTTTGCTGCGACACTGAACACAGAAAGCATTGAGACACTTGTGGACTCTTACCTCACCCTTGGGAGACACCTAGGGATAACAGAGTACGCGTTGACAAGGTTAGCATCTTTAAAAGAAGAGAAACCTATTGAAGCAATTAAACAGCTTCATCGCTTGATTTTGCCGACGACCAGCAAGTTTACCAGATGGTTGATAATTGCAGACAATGTGATTGACTTACAGGTAGTCCGCAGCTTGCTTCCTCCAACTGGCAGTAAGGAATGGGGCCATGGACAAGTGCTGATTACCACTCAAAATGGTGATACAGTTCCTCTAAACGCCCCTCACACGTATCATGAATCGTTAAGCAAAGGAATGAGGCGGGAAGAGGCAGTGGAATTGCTGGAAACAGTATCGCAAATTTCAGAGCGAGTACAAGCAGAAGATGTTGCTGAACTTCTCGATTTTCAACCACTGGCCTTAGCTGCTGCTGCTTACTACGTGCAAACTGCTGTGTCCAGTACGTCTTCAAATTATAACTGGAAAGCATTCCTTCAAGAAATATCAACATACAGCCAGCGAAAAAAGACCGAAACTGTCCTAGCTAATGAGAGTCCAGCCTACAATAAAACAACAATGGCCGTAGTAGAAATGGCTATTCAAAGAGCTGTTGACACAGACGAGGTTCTTCGTCATACATTCTCTTTTCTTTCGCTCTGCGCTAACAGCGACCTACCCCTGGAAACTGTTTTGAAGTTTGTCAAAGCCCAAGTAAATAACCAGCCAGAGGTTTTAATGAAGGCAAAGATTGTAAGGTCCTCTTTAAGTCTTGTCTATTCTGAAGAAGAGGGTGAACGAACTTCTTTACGTTTACATAAAGTTGTGCATGAAACTTTAAAACGAGGCGAGATAGCCAAACTGAAATCAAGTGAAAGAGACCACACCATGGCAGAAGCGGTAAAGATTTTCAAGTCCCAACTCCAAGAAAAATACAAGAATTATGTGTTTTGTAGAAAACTAATGCCCCACTGTGAATCTTTACTTAAGCATATGACTTCAGAGTTTCGTTCGGATCAAAACACTCTTTTAGAAAGGTTTGCGCCCTTCGTAGATTTGCATACAGTTATTGATTGGCTATATACTCTCGCCGGGGTCTGTGCGAAAAGCTCCTATTTCTCCTCTGCGAAACTTGTAGTCAACTTAGCTTACGATCTACTGGGGAACTTAGACGACTCTTCAACACGTGCAATAACTTGTAAAGGGAACGTTTTGAATATGAGTGGCCAAGTGTACAACCACTTGGGAGAATACAATCAAGCCAAAGAACTTCACGAAAAAGCACTGATGATTTTCAAAAAGATTTTTGGTGAAGATCATGCCAATGTAGCAACAAGTTATAACAACTTGGCATCAGTGTACGACCGCCTAGGAGAATATAATCAAGCCAAAGAACTTCACGAAAAAGCACTGACGATTTTCAAAAAGATTTTTGGTGAACATCATGCCAATGTAGCAACAAGTTATAACAACTTGGCATCAGTGTACGACCGCCTAGGAGAATATAATCAAGCCAAAAAACTTCACGAAAAAGCACTAACGATTCGCAAAAAGAGTTTTGGTGAAGATCATGCCGATGTAGCAACAAGTTATAGCAACTTGGCATCAGTGTACGACCACCTAGGAGAATATAATCAAGCCAAAAAACTTCACGAAAAAGCAATAACGATTCGCAAAAAGAGTTTTGGTGAAGATCATGCCGATGTAGCAACAAGTTATAGCAACTTGGCATCAGTGCAGAACCTCCTGGGAGAATATAATCAAGCCAAAGAACTTCACGAAAAAGCACTGACGATTTTGAAACAGATTTTTGGTGAAGATCATGCCGATGTAGCAACAAGTTATAGCAACTTGGCATCAGTGCACAACCGCCTAGGAGAATATAATCAAGCCAAAGAACTTCACGAAAAAGCACTAACGATTCGCAAAAAGAGTTTTGGTGAAGATCATGCCAATGTAGCAACAAGTTATAACAACTTGGCATCAGTGTACGACCGCCTAGGAGAATATATTCAAGCCAAAAAACTTCACGAAAAAGCACTGACGATTTTGAAACAGATTTTTGGTGAAGATCATGCCAATGTAGCAACAAGTTATAGCAACTTGGCATCAGTGTACGACCGCCTAGGAGAATATAATCAAGCCAAAGAACTTCACGAAAAAGCACTAACGATTCGCAAAAAGAGTTTTGGTAAAGATCATGCCGATGTAGCAACAAGTTATAACAACTTGGTATCAGTGTACGACCGCCTAGGAGAATATAATCAAGCCAAAGAACTTCACGAAAAAGCACTAACGATTCGCAAAA
Organism: Porites lutea; assembly: GCF_958299795.1. Lineage (NCBI taxonomy): Eukaryota > Metazoa > Cnidaria > Anthozoa > Scleractinia > Poritidae > Porites > Porites lutea. The sequence continues at coordinate 49,165,998 of NC_133201.1, read as the reverse complement.
AGAGTTTTGGTAAAGATCATGCCGATGTGGCAACAAGTTATAGCAATTTGGCATCAGTGCACAACCGCTTAGGAGAATATAATCAAGCCAAAGAACTTCACGAAAAAGCACTAACGATTCGCAAAAAGAGTTTTGATGAAGATCATGCCCATGTAGCAACAAGTTATAACAACTTGGCATCAGTGTATTACAGCCTGGGAGAATACAATCAAGCCAAAGAACTTCACGAAAAAGCACTAACGATTTTCAAAAAGATTTTTGGTGAAGATCATGCCGATGTAGCAACAAGTTATGACAACTTGGCATTGGTGTACAACCGCCTGGGAGAATACAATCAAGCCAAAGAACTTCACGAAAAAGCACTGACGATTTCCAAAAAGATTTTTGGTGAAGATCACGCCGATGTGGCAACAAGTTATAGCAACTTGGCATCAGTGTACGACCGCCTGGGAGAATATAATCAAGCGAAAGAACTTCACGAAAAAGCAGATGATTTTCAAAAAGAGTTTTGGTGAAGATCATGTCGGTGTAGCAACAAGTTATAGCAACTTGGCATCAGTGTACCACTTCCTGGGAGAATATAATCAAGCCAAAGAACTTCACGAAAAAGCACTGACGATTCGCAAAAAGATTTTTGGTGAAGATCATGCCGATGTAGCAAGAAGTTATTACAACTTGGCATTAGTGCACCGCAGCCTGGGAGAAGACAATCAAGCCAAACAACTTTTCGAAAAAGTACTGATGATTTTCCAGAGAATTTTTGGTGAAGATCACGTGTATGTAAAAACGGTTCGTAGTCAGTTGGTATTAGTAAACAAACACCTTGGAAGCAGTCGAGCTAATTATCGGCACGCGAAAGCATGGTGTTTGATTCTATAAATTGTCTTATTTGACAGTACTAGCCTGCGTAACATTTGCTTTACATTAAATGGCCATCCAGGTATATTTCTGTATTTAATGGACTTCACATAATAGTGTATTCAGTAAGTGACTTTAACTGCCAACGAGCAGCCTCCCGTCTTTGCGAGGCGGTTGCATAATAAAGCCGTGGGCGAAAGTTCCAAGTTTTCCACGTCAGAATGAATCCCGAAGCGACGTAACATCAGATAGTGCGAGGTAACTTTTATGACATAATGCAGAACGGGGAATGCATTGTTTTCGAGCGAACAAATTCGTGTAAGTTCCAAGGCAGAGCCACGTTTTTTCCTAAGTTTTACCTTAGGCTGCTTCCATAAAACAGTTTGAAATCAAGTACCAGAAACTCCTACATTTCATTTTAACCCCAAGTTTTGGTTCACCAGTTTTTGGACAACTCAACCCCACGTCCTTGGTTGAGGCACTCAACGAACGATTCCAAGTGTAATGCATGAGTGCGTTCCATGACGGTAAATGACGGACACATGACTAACTGCAGCCTGCATTCTCGTAAATTACGGTCATCCATGACATTTCTAAACAAATTGAACAGCGCGCACGTATGGTCGATTTAAGGCGCATTCTTAAGTAGTGTAAATGGAGTTTCGAAAATATTTGATCTATGTCAAGTGTTTTTAAAATACTTCGAGGAAATGCATTTACCAATTTGTCCAAACATTTGGGTGAAACCACCGTCCAAAAATGAAAAAAAAAAGACCACTTCCGGTTGAAGTGAGTCGGTCAAAACCTTCTTCGTTTAAGCTCACTAATAGCTCCGCAAAGTCGCAAAATTTTACAGACGCTAAAACGGAGGGGACAAGAACTTGTCAATCAAATCCCCCCAACCACCACCACCCAAACGACTGTAAAATTTCGCGGCTTTGAAGAACTATATATTCGCTAGTTTGAGTCACTCTCAAATGGTAACCTTACTTATTTCAAGGGGTTCTTTCCAACGGTGCCAACGTATTTTCGCTAACTGACCCACCTGAAAGTTTATAAAACCGTTGAAGGGTCTCCTCAATGATTTGTTACAAGGGAGCAACTACAGAATTCAGGGCCATATTGGAAGGTCTTTTAAAAACCAGAAGTAGCTCGGGGAACAAGGAAAGATTATATATCTTCGTGGCTCGTTGGCTCGTCAGTCGAGGTTAATAGCGTCTTAAAGAACAAGATGGGTATACAGCTATTTCGAGAAAGGTTGTGGAAAAAAGTGCACACGACAATCCCGAAAGGTATTGTGGGTGGCTTTGAGGGCACTGTTCTTCAAAGAAATTTAAAAGAATGGTACGGGAGGCCACGGACATATGTTTGCGAGCACTAAAGGAAAGCAACAAAAGTAGGTTCGACAGCTTCAGTCGTTACGAACAGTGTATTGATCATATCCCATATTACCTTTCGGGATTGTCACGTGCACATTTCTCCCGTCAACCTTTCTCGAAATAGCTGTATATTTTAGCGGCTCGGCGGCTCGTCAGTTTAAAAATTGGCCCTGTATTACGGTGGATGTCCACTGTCTCGCAATTTTTACCTGCGTCCGCACGTAAAATCTACGCGCGTAAATAAAACAGAAGCAATGTATGAACGTCCGCGGGTAAAAGTTGAGCGAGGTTCAACTTTTTCGTGTACGCCCGACCTTCTATACATTGCTTCTATTGTATTTAGGCGAGTAAAATTTACGTGCGTACGCGAGTAAAAATTACGAGAAAATCCACCCTTATCCAGCTGCGTACTGTATGGACAAAGAAATCTGTACATTTTACCAAAACTTGAAGGTTTTATTCGACTCTTCGTCACTTAGGGAATCTCTTTTTCTCTTTAATTTCAACGCCTATTTTGAACTTTCTGAACTTGTATTTGTTCCATTTTGTATGCGGGCTCTCCAGAAGAGGAAGGTCCAGTTCTTTTGATAACACCAGGTAACGCTCAAACCGACCGTTCTTGAGATGGCCTAGTTTCTTTTTTCGTTGACTTATTAACCAGTTAAGAAATACTTTATTGTGTTTATCCTGAAAAAGAAGCGTGGATAAAAGAATAAAACCAATAATCAGTAAGGCTGTAATGTATAGATCCCAGTTACAACAACAACTTCCAAAAGAACGGTATCGCGAGCATGCTCACAATGCCTACATGTTACGTACACAAGACAGCCTCGGATTAATTGCAACTCGTTCACGCACGAAACACTTAGAAGTTCTTATATAATCGTGCCCTGCGTTCCAGATCGAATTGGATTTCGGAAGTGGTTTCCGAGGAAAGGGGAACTGAAACCGGAGTATGAGAGAACTAAAAACAAACTCAGCCCACATATGGCGTTGATGCCGGGGTTTGAACCCAGGCCACATTGGTGGGAGGCCTGTGCTCTCATCACTGCTCCATCCTTGCTCCTTATTAACATGTCCTGCCAGTAATGGCGCTCAAATCTTGGGTCGCTCCTCCCATCGTCAATCGGTATAAGATTTATTACAGTGGAAAGTTAACCAATAATTGTAATTGACCACTCCAGAAATACCATAACATACCATAATGCTCTTTATTCATTACCCCAAAATTTTGCATAAGCATTATCTTCAGTTTCTCTTGTGAGTTAAAATGGCCCCAAGAGAAACTGAAAACAATGCTTATGCAAAATTTTGGGGTGACAAACAAAGAGCATTATGGTATGTTATGGTATTTTCTGGAGTGATCAATTGTAATAAATATTATTGTAGGGGTAATGTTGCAGGCATTTTAGGCATCCTGCTGATGAACAGTGAAACAGTGGATATTTGCAGGGGTGACAGCTATTTATGATCTGTCCTCTTAGACTACAATAATCCACTAATATACTATGGACTTTTACAGGAATGCGTTTTCAAAGACTTAACACCTCCACAAGGAAGCTGTCCAATTCCTAATATTAAGCAATTAGCCAGCTTCCTTTTCAAGAAAATTAGATCCTAGCTTCCCCTCTGTTAGGCTTGATTACCAGCTGCTGCTTGGGAAATGAGCCCGCACTTCTCCCCTGAGAAGCTCTCTTCTCGGGAGGAACAAAACCAGACCCCAGAGAGTGGTGGGAATCAAGCCCACCCCTGTCATATTCAACTTAACACTTACTTCCGACAGGGTCTGATAAAAAGTTACCTTTTTCGAATTCCTCCCTGTATTGTTATGCTTTTTCACTGCTTCAATTTTCAGTGACAATTCTGCAACTGATGAGAAAGAGGTAGAATGGAGAGGCAATTATTCAAAATTGTGATAAAAGAAGAAAATAACAATTTATAATACGAACCTACTTGTTAAGCTGCCTTGTCCCCAGTTGCTCTTGATCACTTTTTTGGGGGATATTTGAGCAGCGGGGGGTTGGGTGTGTGTGTGGGGGGGAGGGAGGAGTGATGGGATGGGGATGGGAGAAAAAGTAATCTTTATCTCTTTTCCCTCCCATCATTTCTTGCTTGTGCTCTGTGGAACGGTACATAAGAAACTAGTCTCTACAATGGTACATTAGCCAAACAGCATCAGAAGAACTTACTTTTCCTCTCTGCATCATCAGCGTATTGTTCTCTTACTTTTTCAATGGCAACTTTCCGATGTTCAAACTGAAGGAATGAAAGAAAAGTACTCGTTAAAATAGGGTTAAATCTTTAATATTGCAGATTGTACTATTTGAAGAAAATGAAGAAATATTGTAAACTTTCTAGAAAGTTTGCACCTACAGTATTCATGCATGAGTTGTTGACGTGTCAGAAATTGAACAAGTTGGTGCAGCAAAGAGTGTGATTTATGATACAAAAACAAGTATATTAATGACATAAGGAACTTTGGCACAAAACTCACAAATGGCTTTTAACTGGACCAATAATTTTTTTCACAGGTGAAAAAAAACATTGTTTGTGATTCTGATCAGAGTTATAAGTTGACAAAACAGCTAAGGTTTGATTGCAATAAAAGCAATTTCCTTTTCTTAACTTTCAGTACATTGAGGAAATAACAGTTCAAAAACAAATATTTCAGGTGATAGTTAAGACAAATTCAGTAAGAAAAAACAAACAATAACTTTCATGTTATAATTAATATTACAGTTGGATCCTGATAACTTGAACCTTCAAGGGAAATCGAAAACAGTTCGAGTTATCCAGAGTTCGAGTTATCGGGAGCTCAAAGCAAATGGCCGGGAGTAAGGGAAAGAACAGTTTTTACTGCACAGTGAACATTTTAATCAATTAAATTGTAGAAATGTCAAGTCAAAAATTAAAAGATACTCCTAGATTATAAATCAGAATGTAACGTAACAACACATATAGTCTACATGCGTTTCACTGTTTTGAGACTGGTAAAGTTGTTTCACTTTAGATTTGTGACAAACAACATCAGCCTCTACAAGTAAACAATATGCCTACAACACGTCAATGGGAAATTCAAAATTTAAATTTTTTTTTAGATGCCAGTACACTGTCCCCCCCCCCCCCCCCCACCCCCCACTATTTAAAGGGTCAAAACATACTTCGAGTTATCAAGGCTAAAATTATATAGAAATAATCTGAGGGGAAACAAAAAGTACTTCGAGTTGGCGGGAGGTTCGAGTTATCAAGGGTTCGAGTTACCGAGGGTAAAATTACAATAAATGTATTACGGAAATCCAGGGGAAATCGATTTTGGTTCGAGTTATCGCAAGGTTCGAGTTAGCGAGAGTTCGAGTTATCCGGAGTCAACTGTACCTGATTTGCATTTTGCAGACTAAACACTCTTTTAACTTCCTCAGGGGCACTAGAAAGAAAAAATTCAAAACATGAAAAAAGAATGAGTAGCTGCACGTGAAAGATTAAGCAAGTGTTTTACTGTTTGTTTTCAAAAATCATGTATCATTTAAGTCCATAAACACCCATCTCTGATGCAAGGTTAGCTTCATATAATATGTGTGAACAGATTTTGCACTATTACAAGATGTTACTACATACAGTACAATATATTAGAAGAACAGAAAAAAAAGAAGAAAACAATTTTAATACATGGATGGTGAAAGGTAAAATGTGCACAGTGACCAAAGGAGCTCAGGCTTTCAAGTTGGTCACTGCCATATGCAATTTAATGGCATAAACATTATTTTGCATAAAACTACAACAAAGCCTTTATGATTGCTTTTACCTTTCAAGTTCAGGTATGTTTTCATATCCTCGGATATATTTTCTGCCACTTCTCCAGCTATCAGCTTTGAACAAAACAAGATGAGCTGTGATGTAAGTTAACACTGGCCAGTAATAATTATCACACAGTGATTACAACAGTTTTAGGAAGAAACTTACATACCCAACTTCAAGAGAGCTTCTGAATAGGGAGAGTAAAATTTGACAAAATAGATCTGTAAATAAAGTTCACTGTCTGATTTACTCTGAAAATGAAATGCGAATGGACCACTGATGGGTCATTATCCTCATTATTTTGGTGTTTCTTATTGTTTTATATGTATTATTCACACCACAGGACTTGCACCAAGTATAAGCAATAGTAATTAAAATAACTTTTTGCTTTGACAAACAGTCCATATCTTTGTTCTGGGCCCCCAAAATACTCCACGAATTGCTGAAAATGCGAAATGCACCAACCTGATTGGCAAATTGACAACAGTTTTTTTAACAGACCTCAAGGCTCATACTCAAATCCTGGTACATAGCCCGAAAGGCCCAGAACAAGGATTTACGTTGGCTCGAAGTGGATAACCAGAAGTTTAGTTCCATCTGTGGCCCAGTCTAGAAGGTTTTGGGCAGAGCTACATGTACAAATAATTTTTCTTTCTTGGAAGGAAATATGTCCAGTTAAGTCACCATTTTGGCTGGACAAAACAAAAATCTGATCAGACACAATCAAGCATGCATTAAGCATTTTTAATGTAAGTTGGGCCCTTTGGTAGGTGGGACATTCTCAGGTAGACTTATTACTGCCATATATTCACTGTAACATGCTATTTCATTGAGATGACAGGGCAGATTTTTAATCACTTACAAATTGATTGTTTTTGGTATTATCCTTGACTGGACATCATGTCCAACCATAATTACTTGTAGTTAAAATTTTGTCGGACATAGGCCAACTTTAGTCAGACAATAGAGCCCTCTCGATACGAGGACGAGGACGAGATTGAACCTAAAGTTTTTTCCCGTAATCCCAAAAACTAAACACCCTCAAAGTTTCATTGTACTTTTTGTTCATCAGAAAAGTTAGCACTGTTATTTTTATTGAAGGAGGTTAATCCCTCTCCCGATCACAAAATGATGAAACTTCTAACATTTGATAACTTGTTTCTGTCACTAGGACATTAATTTTCACTAAAACTCGAAGCAGAATGACAACAGTGATCACATTTTCCCACCAAAATGATGCCAGTTCACTCATACAAACTTCTTAGCACTGAGAAAATCTCATATTTGTAGTCATCATTGTCTTAGAATCTAAAGGTTTCTATTGTCCACTGACGGCATGTTATTTGCAACTCTGTTGGGGTAATAATAAAACACCAAACTGGTACTAACCATTTAAATTAACTGTGCTTAATCTTCTACCACAAAGCTCTGAACATCTTGTGACAAGCTTGCCATGAAATCTGGTGGCAGGATAGACTGGAAATAAAAAATAACAGCCAGTAGAAATGACTTGCTCTAAAAGAGGGTTGCCAGTAGGTTCTTCGGGATCCAGGTTTTGCCACTTTTGAAGGGCAGGATGGAGGCAAGTTAAGGGATTAAAAGTAAGTATCGGATGTGGCATGCCAAAAATAATCATCCAGATTACCGGATTAAGCAAAAATTTGGATCGGGATAAAAGGATGAGAGAACCCTATTAGGGACCACCCTAAATGGCACTGAATCACTCAGAGTGATTACAGATCGAGCACACTGTCACTTGATTTTAAAAAAGAATGAAGAATTGCCGGTTTTTCATTATCATCATCCTCATCCTTTGACCACTGGAGCAAATGGGACATTCATGGAGATCCCCTCCCAAAAATCACGGTTCACCATCATCACACTCAGATCCCTCATATCAAGTCCTGAATCCCTAACAGTCACTTCAGGGTATGTTAGCTTGCGTGGCTGCACTCTGCTCTCTGGGCGCCAGAGGATGAGAGATGAGGCCATTTCTTTATCTGCTCAATAGCAATGACCAGCAAACTGGAGACATTTTTTACCTGACGTCACGCACCCACGACAATGTGACAGAATTTAAGTACTTGTAATTTGTCCTCTTTCTAAGGTTATTATAACGTTAACTCACTAAAATCATACAACTAGAAAGATTACAGTTAACTACAAAAAAAAATCTCTCTTTTCTAATTATATTGGATTCAAGCAGAAGCAAACATAAGTTATTCTATTTTGGCAACGGCCTGCACCTCGTATTAAATATCCGCAACTAAATTTTTTTATACAAAAAAAAAAGTCGATTTTATACTAGAAAACAAATTACCTTCCTTGACAGACAGAAAGCTCCGAAAAGCCCAAAATGATCCCAGATTTTTCAAGCGTTGAGGGAGAGTCATTTCGCCTGAAAACAACCAGACTCCATGTTGAATTTTGGACAGCTGCATAAACAGCAGGCTCAAAAGAACCAGCAGTAAGTCCCGTCCCAGACTACAACGACCAAATAGGGGCCCCCGGCCATTTCTCGAAGACCGTCCGTCAAAGAAACCCGGATTAAAATGTAACCCCCGGTTAGCGCTAATCGGCATTCGAACAACTGGCCCCTGGTATAATGATAAACTTTTCGGGCCCTAAATCAAGTCCCGGAATCAAGCTCAACTCAAAATCTTATCTAAAGAATAAAAGCACAGATCTTGGCTAATCAACCAGTCCATTTTGTTTTGTTAACTAATAGTTTTATTATTCTAACTGCATAGCTATTGAAACTTCTCTCATGAATGTAAACAACGACAGCTTTCTGGTCGGTTAGGGGGTCTGAAACCTTTTGGGGTCTCTTTCTGGAAGCGCACGCCAGGAGGTAGTCTTACGCACGACTATTGTTACTGTCGACGCATTTGCAGACATTTACTCGCATTTCCCATTTTTTAGCTAAGTTCCAACCAGCACCGTAGGTAAAATAATGGACCAAAATCAGGAGCCGACTCGTAAGTTTGTGTGGCAAGTGTTATTCTCGGACTGTCAAGTAATTTTTACACGCGTACGAATGTAAATTTTACGCGCGTAAATAAAATAGAGGCTATGTATGGACGGTCACGAGTAAGCGTGAAAGTTGAGCGAGGTTTAACTTTTACTTTTACGGGTGGCCTTTCATACATTGCCTCTATTTCATTTATGCACATAAAATTTACGTGCGTTCGCACGGAAAAATACGCGGCAGTGCAAATCAACCCTTACTCAGCCTAGCGAGAAGAGAGAAGCAGTCGAACACGAAACGCCAGAAAGGAGCACAGTGCGCGAGACCGACGAAAGGAAAAGTAACGTCTTATCGTGTTTCAAAGGAGCTGTGTCACGAAATTCAGCCAAATCAGGTTATTGCATTAAAAAAAAAAACATAAAAACAACCAAGTAAAACATTAAGATGACTCGACCCAGTTTTTGGGGGGGAGGTACCATCCTACTTTGAAGCTCTCTGGTATCCCCACCTTTACTTTTATCGTAAGTCTAACACATAGAATGGATAATGCACCTATCAATGTAAATCCCCGTGGGGGGGGGGGGGGGAGTGCGGGCAAGGGGCGGGGATTTGATGCCTGATCCCCCTGTTGGGCTTCTGATCGTGCGAAGCGACCCGAGGTCGGGACATTTGACTTTGACTGATAAAAGCCTGGCATCAATTCAAAAGCGGTTACCAAGTCCGTCCCTCGAGGCTTTCTGAAAGTCACGCTGTTGGAGAAAGGTATGAAGTTTTCATTTGTTTTTCCCATCTGATTGTAAACCTCGATTGAAAAAGAAAGTCAGAGGATTTTTTACGGGTCACTGATCCGACCTGTTCCGACATGTTGAGCAGATGTTATAAAGCATTTTACGTTTCATTAATATAATAGCACGGTCAATCTTCCTGGAGTGATTATGTTGTTCAAAATAAGAGATGCTAGTGGAGAGAGAAAATACTTAATTACAGCGAGTAATTTAACGGAACTTCCGTTAACCTTGAATAAAAGTAGTAAGAACGTACTTTTGAAATGTTCTTTTATTCGTTTTATATAGTATTATAGTATTGTTTGTTTAGATTTTACCCCATTTTTAGGTCATAATTTATGCGAAAATGATAAGCAAACTTTACACGATTATATCTCAGCATTTTCGCATAAATTATGACCTAAATTTGGAAACCGCTGAATTTCTCGAATTGGGTCTTTGCGATTTTGGTGAAACTCTGTTCAGCGCAAGGCACTAATGCGCACTATGTGTAGCCGAGAGATTTTCACGAAAAAATGCCGGCAACAGCAGATTTTCGACTCAGACCTCAAAGGGGCGTGGCATTATAACCACGTGACATTTATTCCGATCGCCAAAAGTTTTATGTTATATTGTAGATTGATCTATATGTTATCCATTCTATGTGCTAGACTTACGATAAAAGTAACCTGAGATCAGGCGTTATTTTTTTATTTTTTGCTTTTTTGCTTCTTTGGCTCGAGAGGGAAAAAAATAACGCCTGATACATTTATTTAACAAGCCGTCAACCGCCCCCTAATTTACATAATCTAACGTCTGCTTGACCTGTCATGTTATTAGCCAATAAGCGTTTACCATAAGGGAATCAAATTTGGCGCGAATAATGTCTCTTTTAAAATCAATTTTAGCTAGGGAACAGAAAATTTTTTAAAAGTATGTCCATGTTCAGATGGCGCTCCCTAAAAAAAAAATTTAAATGTGTTGTTTTTGTGATGAAATACTGCTAGCTGGAGCTGCCGCACCTTTTTAACAGCTACAAATAATAAAGACTTTACTGGTTAAAGCTCGTTGACTTCGTACTGTACCGAAAGCAGTGAAAAAAAAATAAGGCTGAAGCACCTGAAAGGTGTTGTGAAAGCGAAGATCGCTCAGAATAATTCGCAGGTTTGTGAAGGACGAATTACAGTCAAACCAGGTCAAGATTCCATTCATGAATTATTTGAAAAGAGAACCCGTTTGTCGCTTCTGTAACTTGTAGCCGGTATCAAATTGCATTCAAATGATCGGTGAATTTTAAGTATACGATGAGATGGAAAATATTTCAATGGATGAAATTTCTATTTAGGCATCCTTCAAATTCAAGAAAACTCAGCCGGCAGAAATTTCATAACGAACTCGCGTGCGTATTCACTGCTCATTACGCAAGCAAAAATGCAGACTGAAATCAACAACAACTAACGGATGGCGGCATTTTGGCCAATCGGAACGGCGCAAATCATCCGTATTGTTTCCTATCCAATCAGAAAAAAGTCCAGATTCTGGCTTTTTTACAGGTGATCCGACAAACAAATGTATCATGCCTTCTTCCCGTGAGAGACATAAAGGGATAATAGGGAGAGGGCATGATCTCAGGCTACGATAAAAGTAAAGGTGGGGATACCAGGGAGCTTCAAAGTAGGATGGTACCCCCCAAAAAGACTGGGTCGAGTCACCTTAAAGAAAGGTTAAAATAGCACAACAGATACAACAGATGCCACTGATGAGCAAAACTGAAGAAGATTGAAACGGATTGAAATTAGGGTTTTTGAAAACTGTTCAGCCTAACAGTTTTTCAAAGTTTTTCTCCTCTGTTTGCAACTTCAAAAATAATGCTTAGGGGACATATTTGCTTGTTTCTAATCTCTGATTTTGTCATTTACATGTAATTTCTTTGCCTACTTTAAGTTCCATAGCGATTGAGGGCGAGTATTGGCAAAATACAACAAAATGAACTGGACTGCCGTGACACAGCCCCTTTAATTTATACTTGTTTTCTTATCTTATCTTAACTTTTGTCAACCTGACTCCCACGCTCCATGCCGGCGTTTGGTATTTTAACCTGAGGTCCCGTCTAAGTAGCTTGAACTTGCGAGCATCATTAATCAGGCTTTCCTTGAAGCACTCGAAGAATATCGCTTGGAACAGCCGCTGACCAAGTTCCCAGTCCCCACTGACTCGCCAAAGCTGCATGAGGTATCCGAGCTGATGATAATGAAGCTGCTGGCTACACTGAATCCATCAAAGGCGTGTGGCCCTGATGAAATACCTAACTGGCTTCTTAAAGAGTATGCTGAGCTGTTGGCTTTCCCAGTCTCTAAAATCATCAATTCTTCGTTTAAAAAACAGCGTCTCCCGAAGATCTGGAAGTTCGCTGATGTCTCACCATTGCCAAAGGTAAAGCCGGTGGAGGATCTAAAGAAGCGCCTAAGGGAAAGTTCATTTAATATGACAAGGGGGGGGGGGGGGGGGGGGGATTAAGATATTGAAACTCGAAGCTTGAAATTTTAGCAGCCCCCCTCGCTAGCGGTTCAATTTTTTAGGAGCCCCCTCCTTGGTAGTCGAAAAAATTTCAGAGCCCGCCCCCCCCCTCTCCTTCTTCAATTCCTTTGCTCCCCTTAAAAAAGATCGCTAGACTTTATTAAATATATTTACCGTTATTGTCTTCAATGATTTATACTATGACAAACTTGAGATACAGTTGTGATACAATTTTCTAAAGCATTTTTGGGATGAACAAGAGTGTAATAATTACTGAGACTACATTTGTTATATCTGTAAACCACGTGATATAGCTGAGTTGCACAGGTCATTAAATTGTTGAGTTGAAAACCATCCGATCTGTACGATGATGTCATGTGTTGGTTTTGAAGTATACAAATTTTCGGAGCCCCCCCTCCTAGCGCAACAATTTTTTCAGAGCCCCCCCTTCGGGTGTCTAAAAATTTTCGGAGCCCCCCCTCAATATCTTCATCCCCCCCCCCCCCCTTGTCATATTAAATGAACTTTCCCTAAGGCCGATTTCTCTCACTCCTTGTCTTTCGAAAGTTGCTGAAGAGTGTGTCGTATTTGACTACGTGAAATCCGCCGTACTTAATGTTCTCGACCCAAGCCAGTATGGCGCTGTGCCGAAGTCCTCCACAACTCAAGCATTTATACACATGCTTCACCATTGGACCAAAGGATGCGATGGCAACGGAGCAACTGTTAGAGTTACACTCTATGATTATAAGAAAGCTTTTGATCTCATAGACCATAGGATTCTTGTTAATAAGTTATGCAAATTAAATCAGAAACACCTGATACTGGCTGGCTATATATACGTAATTTTCAACCCACTAACACGGCAGTACATCCCAAACTCGATGGTACAACCTATATTTATTTTTGAACACTTTTGTCACGCTTGGCGTTCCATAAATCAATAGTGTGACCATCGAAAACAGCGCAACATTTTGCGTGATGTCTGTATTATCGGTAACGTGATTAATTTGCTTCAGATCACTTTCATTTTCTACAGTTCCGCTTATGTCCCTGTGCGTGTTTTCAGTTATCAAATCAGATTTGATCGGATTCTTCTGTGCACGGTGAGTAATTTTGCGTTGGTTATTCAGCTTATTCATGCTCACAGATTAACGCAGGCTAATTGTCCATCGTAATTTTGTACAGTAATAGGAAGCTTTGTATGTGCTGTTATTTAGACCCACCCGTTCGCCACACACTAACTAATGAATTTGATCAGCATACTAAATTATCGCTACTGTCATGAGTACGGTGCATGGTATAGAATTGGGGTGACAAAAAGGGTTTATCTGTTATGTTTTTTTCAAAACCGTTATAATTTTCTCGTTAACATTTGAATCAGACAGCATTGCGTGTACATTTCCTTGTACGTCTACGCTGGTCTACGAGATCATCAAAGACTGGATTTATATCATGACAGCTAACGTGCTCTCTTTAGTTAAAAACACGTTCACCAAAGAGGTCGTTATCATCCATTTACCCTGAAAATTCCACTAAAACAAGGCGGTGGGTCATTCGTTGTCCACGATCAAAATTAACGCTTGTTACTTCTCGATACTTCGGTACAGCGCAAAGTAAAGGATTCGCGACGCTCAGGAATGTAACAAAGTTGACATTTTTGAGACAAGATTGGGTACGCAAAATTTGTAGGTTTTCGGTTTTATTCGGCTATTTGACGAAGTGAGAGCCGAATTAGTTCGAGATATCTGGAGGTCACTTAGATTTCTTCGACTGGGGATTTATTCGAGGAAGAAAGAGTTATTACTTTGGCTTTCCCGGGGTTTGAATGTGACCCGTCAGATCAGAAGCACTCAGACTCTAAGTTGAGGGATTAGCCGTTAGGCTACTGCAACCCAAGGTAGTTCGGGATATGAAGAATAGCTATGAAATAATGCACTAGTTTCGGGACAAGATCAGTGGGCGCTCAAGTTCGTGACTTTTCTGCTTGTCTCGGCTATTTCACGAAACGAGACCGGACTACTTCGTGATTTCTTGAGATCACTTCGAACGATATGGACAATATCTAATAATGCCACAATATAATTCTAACTTTGAAAACTCCTGGGTATCATATACCTGATGGTTACAATAATTTAATAATGTCACAATATAATTCTAACTCAATCATCTTTCGGAAATCTGGCGATGGGTGCTACAAACTGCCTGTTTAGGTAATTCAGCCTGCAGTATTTGGTCCAGGTGAATTTCATTTTCCACCTGTCTGTACTCAACCAAAACTTCTGAGAAAAGCAATGAGGTAAAAAATAAGTAAATAAAAAATTAGGTAACATGAAATCCATTTAAGAAATTTCATAATTGAGAATATTATCTGCAAAACCTGAATTATCACTGTTGAATTTCTTTAATCAAGGTCATTTGTTTCTGTTTTATTTGTCATTTGACAATTTGACGAGGGCTATTGTGAACTTCTTTTTTTAGTTCACTATAAATGTATTTGAAACACTTCTCTGGCAATTTGGCATGGACCTAAGATAAGTTATAGCTGTTTGTTTTGTATTTCATTGTATTTCATTGAATATTTATTCATTTTCATTCAACTCTCAAATTATTCATTCACAATTCATATGTGAATTGATGTGGCGGATCTTGTCAGCATCCATACCATTGTGTTTTCAAGATGTCGTCATCTTTTCAGTTTGTAAGCCCTTTGTTAAGGTGTGGTCATCTTTCAGCAATCTGGTACTGGCTGCTTCAAACTGCCTCTAATTTTATAGGCATTTCAATCTATTTGGCCCTGGTGCTTTCCTCTTAATCAGTGAGCACCCTGTGCTTCAAATTATGTTAGTGGAGTAAAGTTGGGTAAAGCATGCAGTAGGTATTTTACAGCATTCGATGTTACAATTTTTGCATTTGTGTCATCATGGCATGTTTTTCCAGGTTAGACGAAAAATGAGAATATGTATATTTCTGTTGTGATGGTGACATATCAGCTAATTCATCAAAAGGTGCCTTTAAGTTTTAAAATATACCTAGCAACAAAAGCAGTGGAAAAAAATCGGCAACAATGTACTCAGTCACTTACCCTGATCTTTACTTTGACTATTTCCGGGAAAGAATTATTTTTAGATAAGCCTGTGTCAACATAGTGTGATTATTAGCTGTAAACATTTGCTAGGGATTTGATTAGGACACATGTACTGCCCTTAATCAAAGATACCTGTATTTGAGAGAGCCCACTATTTTAACTTATAAAAAAAATCCTTTACTGTAGGTTAACTGTGTA
Organism: Porites lutea; assembly: GCF_958299795.1. Taxonomy (NCBI): domain Eukaryota; kingdom Metazoa; phylum Cnidaria; class Anthozoa; order Scleractinia; family Poritidae; genus Porites; species Porites lutea. The sequence goes on along the minus strand of NC_133201.1, from coordinate 49,150,431 downwards.
ATGTTTCATTATAGATGATAGTGCTGAGGTTTCAACGTAATATAGTGTGTAGGTTCCAAGGGCTGTGACAGGTTTGAACCCCAGCAAACCAGGATTTGTTTTGTGTTGGTTTTTGCTGTGCCTTCCCACCTTCTTTTGTTTTTCCTTTCTTTTCTTTAAACATGTATTTATAACTTTGAAATTTTCTACCAAGCTCTGCATAGTACCTGAATTGTGAGTATTAAATTTTGTTAGAAATTTGGTTAACTCCAGGAGGTTACTGATATGTTTTTAAAATTGATGTTAACCCATAGATTTTTTTCACTCCTTATTTCGCTCTTTGTAAGTTAAACTGAGAAGTAAACTTTGTTTTGTCATAGCTGCTGGGCCTTTGCCCAGTGGCAGTTTGGTTTCATCTCTATTCAAATCCCCAAAAAGGCATACTCACTTTAAAAACACCAGTTCAGCCTAAATAATGGAATATTCACAAAATCACCATTGTTTCCTTCTTTTAGAAATTTTCCCTTTAAGATCCCCCCTCCTGAAATTTCTAGTCATGGGTGGGTATTTAGCCAAAAACTCCCTCCTAACCTTTAAGTGGTTACTTAAAGCTCATAAGAGTCATCATAGTTTTCACTCTTATGCTCTTTATCCCCATTTAAGTGGCAAGTAAAAAAAATTAAGTCTACAATCCATATAAGTCATCTTTACCTGTAGCTCTTAAAGTCCTGTTAAAGGCTTTAAACCATTTAAGTCACCTTTACTTGGAAAATTTAAAGGCAGGAATGTTAATCTTGTGTCATGTGCATTTAATGACCACTTAAACAATCTTAAATTGAAATTCTCCATTTAATTAAGAGATTTAATTGGCTTTAAGACCAACTTGAAGATTTAGAAAAACTTTTAAGTGAAATTTAACTTTTCCGTAAAGGAAAGTAAATACAGCATTTCGTCCTGTGTTTGTATTGAGTCATCACAGCATAACTGGACTAATATCTCAGAAACAATTTTCCCCGAAACGCTAGTTTTTGGCAAGTAGGCCTCTTGGATGTTGCTCTTTTCAGAATATCCTGACAAATCCCATAATTTCACAAATTAACAACTTACTCATACCATATTTCATTTCTTACTATTCCTCCGCATTTACAATTAATCAGTTCCACAACCACGTCGCCAAAGTGTACGCTCCATCGCGTCTTGTTTTTATTTGGAATAGGAACCAAACAAGAGAACACGTCATGTTCCCTTGGAACCAAAGGAATGTTCATTTAAAATTTATTTATGCAATCGTTTACGATCGAGCGGAGATATGTCTGTATTCACGTTTGCAGTCTAAACCTGACTTCTCCCTAGTCAGTATCATTTGCAATTGTAAGTGGTCACGGAAAGCCCCGCCAAGACCGAGTCATACATAACTTGCGAGGGATAATAAGGAGAGGGCATGATCTCAGCCTAAGTCATACAAGGTTTCGTCCACAGGGACAAATTAAAATGACGGGTGATCTCACTATCACTCAATCTAGGAGTGAAAGGGTTAAAGACGCCCGAATTCATTTCTGACATCCAGGCTAGGGTTAAGGTGCCAAGAAGAATTTTCGTGCATTCAGTTATGATCAAGAATCAACAATTTCATCGGCGAACAGAACGAACAAAATTAATGAACTTTTGTATAACCCACTATGTTCTCTATTGCTCTCTGTTTGTTATCTCCTCCCCCCGTGCTTATCCTTTACCTCTAGAATATCTGTTACCCTCTGTTTGCCCTTCAAACGAAGCGCTGGTCAAAACGGCCAAGAACACCAAAAGTTATTATTGTACGACATTGACTTTGAGTCATCATTATTTGGTTAGAAAATTAGAAACACTGACATCGAATGATAATATACTTATCGTTAATGATGTAATAGACGCCTTCTCTCAAATATACTCCTCTTCTTTCTAGTAAAGATCTCCATCCCCTCCTCACGCTGTTATATTTATGTTTCATGCCCCTTCTCTAACGAACGCCCCGTCTAACAGACCTCCCAAAGACAATTATTTTAGAATACTAGAGCAAAGTGACATAGAGGAAAATCGTTCAGTTAACCAGTAATCAGCTGGAAATTCTTTAGTGATTAACAAGGGTTTACACATTGAATTTTTGTTCTATAAGATCAAAGTGAAAAATGCGCTCTTTGATACTTTTGATGTGCTCAATACGTCAGCAACTTTCTTCCGGCCTGTTCTAGCTCGGTAACATCTCGGCCAAACAAGACCCACTTCGCGTTTTCGTTTTCTGCAAACGTGAACGGAAAGGAATTCGCTTTCGAAGTACATTTAGTTTTGTTGGAGCTGGTACATTTATCAGAATGAACGCCTACTATTTCTTAAACGACCCCTATTCTTCAGACCCCCAGAACCCCCGCGCTTTTAGTCCATGAACAGACGCCTCCTTTGCTAAAAGATATCAAGGTGGATGGGACGTCTGTACATAGGCTACCAAGTAAAACGGTTTACCGAACAAATCTTAGAGGTCCTTTGGCGGTAACGAACTAGCTCCCTGGCAAGACATTTGTGTTTAAAGCTCATGCGTCGTCGTCTACCTAACCAACTGAGTAAATCTTACTCCTGAAATTGTAGATACTTAACCTGTCGTCTCGTATTGAACGTAGTTTATAATTAGTGACTAGCTTTTCATAATCTTTTGGAGTTCCTGTGTTCATCACCGGTTGATACTCGACATTTTCAATATAATAAGTGAAAAACCCAATGTTTGTTTCGCAAGAAAATAAACTAAAAGGCAATGTCTCTTCCAGGATTATAAGGTGGTGATGGAATACTCGCAAGAGCAACTAAACTACTTCAGATTCTGCTACATAGCATTTGATTTGGTTCCAGTGGGACTGCGGCAGACTTTCAAAAACGAGTGGGATTTCCTTTATAAAGCAACGTTAATTGGAGAATGGAAAGACACGACACAAAATGGTCGTGATTTCTACAACAAGGAATCTAAAGCAAGTCACAAGAAAAACTCTCGGTGTCTAGCAACAATACAGAATGGTAACACGGCAGAGTGGGACTGCACCTGTTTGTTTTTTGCCACCCTGTACTCAGACAGCATTGGTACCACATTAAGTCCAGCTGTCCGTAAAGAGGTCGATGATATTCGTCAGGTGCGAAACGAGATCGCTCATATCACCGAGGCAAAGTTGTCAGATGCAGACTTTCAAAATTTTGTAGACAGAGTGTTAAACGCGTTTACATCCCTTGGTCTTGCTATAACTGAGATTCAAGAAATAAAGAACCAGACGACCTTTCCAACGAAGGAAGTGGAAAAAATTAAGAAGCAAGCTCGTAATCTCCAAGCCGAGTTAGATCAGGCAAAAGGCAATCTTCAAAGTACAGAAGCTGCCCTAGTCTCAACAAAAGAAGAAAACAAATGTCTTACACAGGAAATAAGTGCCAAGCTTCAGTCATTTTGCATTCTCGCATCGCGCCCACCACATGTTATCATTAGGCGCTCGCACGACATTGAAAGAATCACTAAGAAAATGGAGAAACTTTACAATGGTTCCAGCGGAGAGGTCAGTACAGTGTATTTGTCAGGAAATCCAGGATGTGGCAAGAGCCAACTTGCCCGGGAAATTGGACAACGGTTCTTTTCTGAACAAAATGATGATTTTATCTTTGCTGCGACACTGAACACAGAAAGCACTGAGACACTTGCCGACTCTTACCTCACCCTTGGGAGACACCTAGGGATAACAGAGTACGCGTTGACAAGGTTAGAATCTTTAAAAGAAGAGAAACCTATTGAAGCAATTAAACAGCTTCATCGCTTGATTTCGCCGAAGACAAGCAAGTTTACCAAATGGTTGATAATTGCAGACAATGTGATTGACTTACGCTTAGTCCGCAGCTTGCTTCCTCCAACTGGCAGTAAAGAATGGGGCCATGGGCAAGTGTTGATTACCACTCAAGATGGTGATACAGTTCCTCAAAACGCCCCTCACACGTATCATGAATCGTTAAGCAAAGGAATGAGGCAGGAGGAGGCAGTGGAATTGCTGAAAACAGTATCGCAAATTTCAGAGCGAGTACAAGCAGATGATGTCGCTGAACTTCTCGATTTTCAGCCACTGGCCTTAGCTGCTGCTGCTTATTACGTGCAAACTGTTGTGTCCAGTGGGTCTTCAAATTATAATTGGAAAGCATTCCTTCAAGACATATCAACATACAGCCAGCGAAAAAAGACCGAAACTGTCCTTGCTAATGAGAGTTCAGCCTACAATAAAACGACAACGGCCGCAGTAGAAATGGCTATCCAAAGAGCTGTTGACACAGACGAGATTCTTCGTCATACATTCTCTTTTCTTTCGCTCTGCGCTAACAACGACCTACCACTCGAAACTGTTTTAAAGTTCGTCAAAGCCCAAGTAAACGACCAGCCAGAGGTTTTAATGAAGGCAAAGATTGTAAGGTCCTCTTTAAGTCTTGTTTATTCCGAAGAAGGGGGTGAACGAACTTCTTTACGTTTACATAAAGTTGTGCATGAAGCTTTAAAACGAGGCGAGATAGCTAGCCTGAAATCATGTGAGAGAGACCAGACCATGGCAGAAGCGATAAAGATTTTCAATTCCCAACTCCAAGAAAATGACAAGAATTATGCGTTTTGTAAAAAACTGATGCCCCACTGTGAATCTTTACTTAAGCAAATGACGTCAGAGTTTAGTTCGGATAAAAACACTCTTTTAGAAAGGTTTGCGCCCTTCGTAGATTTGGATACAGTTATTTATTGGCTACATAATCTCGCAGGGGTCTGTAAAGAAAGCTCCTATTTCTCCTTTGCGAAACTTGTGGTCAACTTTGCTTACGATCTACTGGGGAACTTAGACGACACTTCAAACTGTGCGATAACTCGTAAAGGGAGGGTTTTGAATATGAGTGGCCAAGTGTACAACTGCTTGGGAGAATACAATCAAGCCAAAGAACTTTTCGAAAAAGCACTGACGATTCGTAAAAAGATTTTTGGTGAAGATCATGCCGATGTAGCAACAAGTTATGACAACTTGGCATTAGTGTACAACCGCCTGGGAGAATACAATCAAGCCAAAGAACTTCACGAAAAAGCATTGATGATTTTCAAAAAGATTTTTGGTGAAGATCATGCCAATGTAGCAAAAAGTTATAACAACTTGGCATTAGTGTACAAAAGCCTGGGAGAATACAACCAAGCCAAAGAACTTTACGAAAAAGCATTGACGATTTTCAAAAAGATTTTTGGTGAAGATCATGCCGATGTAGCAACAAGTTATGACAACTTGGCATTAGTGTACAAAAGCCTGGGAGAATACAATCAAGCCAAAGAACTTTTCCAAAAAGCACTGACGATTCGTAAAAAGATTTTTGGTGAAGATCATGCCACTGTAGCAACAAGTTATAACAACTTGGCATTAGTGTACAACAGCCTGGGAGAATACAATCAAGCCAAAGAACTTTACGAAAAAGCATTGACGATTTTCAAAAAGATTTTTGGTAAAGATCATGCCGATGTAGCAACAAGTTATGACAACTTGGCATTAGTGTACAACAGCCTGGGAGAATACAATCAAGCCAAAGAACTTTTCCAAAAAGCACTGACGATTCGTAAAAAGATTTTTGGTGAAGATCATGCCAATGTAGCAACAAGTTATAACAACTTGGCATTAGTGTACAACAGCTTGGGAGAATACAATCAAGCCAAAGAACTTTTCGAAAAAGCATTGATGATTTTCAAAAAGATTTTTGGTGAAGATCATGCCGATGTAGCAACAAGTTATAACAACTTGGCATCAGTGTACAATAGCCTGCGAGAACACAATCAAGCCAAAGAACTTCACGAAAAAGCATTGATGATTTCCAAAAAGATTTTTGGTGAAGATCATGCGGATGTAGCAACAGATTATAACAACTTGGCATCAGTGTACAGCAGCCTGGGAGAATACAATCAAGCCAAAGAACTTTACGAAAAAGCACTGACGATTTTCAAAAAGATTTTTGGTGAAGATCATGCCGATGTAGCAACAAGTTATAACAACTTGGCATCAGTGTACGACCAGCTAGGAGAATATAATCAAGCCAAAGTACTTCACGAAAAAGCACTGACGATTCGCAAAAAGACTTTTGGTGAAGATCATGCCGATGTAGCAACAAGTTATAACAACTTGGCATTAGTGTACAACAGCCTGGGAGAATACAATCAAGCCAAAGAACTTTTCCAAAAAGCACTGACGATTCGTAAAAAGATTTTTGGTGAAGATCATGCCAATGTAGCAACAAGTTATAACAACTTGGCATTAGTGTACAACAGCTTGGGAGAATACAATCAAGCCAAAGAACTTTTCGAAAAAGCATTGATGATTTTTAAAAAGATTTTTGGTGAAGATCATGCCGATGTAGCAACAAGTTATAACAACTTGGCATCAGTGTACAATAGCCTGCGAGAACACAATCAAGCCAAAGAACTTCACGAAAAAGCATTGATGATTTCCAAAAAGATTTTTGGTGAAGATCATGCGGATGTAGCAACACATTATAACAACTTGGCATCAGTGTACAGCAGCCTGGGAGAATACAATCAAGCCAAAGAACTTTACGAAAAAGCACTGACGATTTTCAAAAAGATTTTTGGTGAAGATCATGCCGATGTAGCAACAAGTTATAACAACTTGGCATCATTGTACGACCACCTAGGAGAATATAATCAAGCCAAAGTACTTCACGAAAAAGCACTGACGATTCGCCAAAAGACTTTTGGTGAAGATCATGTGTATGTGGAAACAGTTCGTAGTCAGTTGGTATCAGTAAACAAACACCTTGGAAGCAGTCGAGCTAATTATCGGCATGCGAAAGCACGTTGTTTGATTCTATAAATTGTCTTAGTTGACAGTACTAGCCTGCAGAGCATTTGCTTTACAGTAAATCGCCATGCAGGTATATTTCTGTATTTAATGGACTTCATATAATAGTATATTCAGTAACAGACTTTAATTGCCAACGAGCAGCCACGCGAAGACGCGAGGCTGCGAGGCGGCGGCATAATAAAGCCGTGCGCGAAAGTTCCAAGTTTTCCAAGGAACAATGAATCTCGAAGCGATTTAACGTAAGGTAACTTTTATATCATAATGCAGAACCGAGAATGCATTGTTTTGAGCGAATACGTGCCCGAAAGTTCCAAGGCAGAGCCCCGTTTTTTCCTAAGTTTTAACTTCCATAAAACAGTGCGAAATTTATTACCTGAAACTCCTACATTACATTTTACCCCCAAGTTAGTGTTGACCGGTTTTTGAACAACTCAACCCCCATCCTTGGTTGTATAATGCATGAGTGCGGACAATGTGAGTGAATGACGGACACATGACTAACTGCAGCCTGCATTCTTGTAAACTACAGTAATTCATAACATTTCTAAACAAACTGAACAGCGCGCGCGTGTAGTTGATTTAAGGCGCTCTCTCCAATAGTGTCAATGGAGTTTCGCTAAATTTGATTTATGTCAAGTGTTTTTATAAAGACTTCAAGGAAATGAATTTACCGAGAAAGCCTGTGAAGACATCGTACATGGACAAGAGATTCAAACCAAGCGATTCTGCAGTGATGTATAAAACAAGAACGCTGTTCAAAGCGGCGTTAAGTCTCGCTTTCTTGGAGATTAAATAAGAAATGAGTAAGCGATTAATTCTAAACGAAACAGGATTTACTCGCTAAAGGTTTTCACTTCAGCTGGAGCAGGAGAGGTGACTGGGGACGAGACAGGCCTAATACCCTAGGTGTAAAGGGTGACTATTGTAACTGAACGATAGCCATTTTTATGGGCTGGTTTACAATGAATGTCAGATCTGTAGAGCGTTTTTACTCACGTGGTCAGCCAGCCGTGTAATTTATTGGAACAAAAGAAAGTTTTTACATAAGAAAAAGGTTCAATACCAAAAGGATCGGTTTGGAACACCAACATGGCCGCCGCTTTATTGTTTTTGTACAGCCATATGGCGGGGGTGATGTCATGTGAAAACGCCCTATAAGGGCGTGTTTTGATATACACTGGAGTGGATTCTGGAATACAGTTGAGAGGTAAGGAGGTGGCTGTTGTACGCAGGTTTTAAACAAGAGTCAATGTATGGATTTTGTGTCATCCGGGACGAAAAAAAGTGGCCGTTGTAGAGAGGTGGCCGTTAGCAGAGGTTTCGACTGTATTTGCACGAACTGAGCATCGATATCACTATGACTGTCTTTCCCCGCGTTTTTTACTTTTAAGGTTCACAGCCACCGCTTCATACCACGATGAAAAACAAAAGTGGAAGCATCTTGTTCGAAAAAGGAAGACCAAACATTGCAGTCCATCAGTACTGATTACAGGAGAAAGGGACAAATGAAAAGAAATGCGGATGTTGCGCTAATTATAATTAACTAGGGTATCTAAAAGATAGTAATGCTGCGGCACATTCTGTTGATACTGGCATTAGTTAGGCAGTGAGACTTATAAGAATCAAAAGTGACATTGAATGTCCTATTTACATGTTGGAAAGTACTAGAATAATTACTATCAGTCTATAAAAAGAACTCGTGGGAACGTTGTTTAGAAAATGATCAAGTGGTTATCAACTCAGGTTTTCCCACAGTAAATTGTAGGAAATAATAGAAATTCAGATTGTTTATCCATATATTTAATATGCGGTGCACGATATTTTCTCTGGAAACACAAAACTTTTCTTGCTGTTTATTGCACTTTATTAAGTAACAGTTATTTAGCTATATATTTATAGAAAACAACAACACAAAAAACGGGAAAGTAGGAAGTAATAATTCGGTAGGACTCGAACCCGGCACCTTCGACTCGACGCGGCTACACCTAACCACTACGCCACAGAGGCTGATTATGAAATCGTTTGTAAAAGTCTTTCATTTTATTCCTTTTCCTTGAAACTTCCGCCGGCAAGATGATCGCCAGCCGCATTAACCGAGCTATTAACAGTGAAAAAACAATGTAAACGCATATTCCATGGCAATGAATGAATGAAAGAACATAATTATGCTTTTCAAAACGCCGATACACGTCCTCGTCTGCAAAGTAGGACACAAAACATATGTTTTGTTATCTCGATTTCCGCTGTTATTTTGAAGCGAATGGTCAAAATCACATCCATTTTCGGCTCATACAGGTTCTTAAGAATAGCATGGCATGACATTTTCTCACTTTCACATCACCTTCTAGCAACTGGAATTTGTATATCCCCCGTGTTGCGGAGTCGAAGAGCAAATGCTCATCTTCTCGTCAGGTTTAACACCTGGACGAGTCAAAGGCTCTTGAATTGAAATCCAATCCCCAAGTTAACCATCGTACTCATCTGAAAGACTCCTGCGTGTCTTAAAATTTGGTAAGACCTCTAACCGTGCTGTAGAAAATTTGCCACTAAGAAAACTCTAAGTCTGAGGAAGCTACCATTGTTACCGTTCTCCTGCTCGTTTTAAACAGTTGCGTTTAAAGCAGCCAGCATAACAAGAACATTTTCCACCGTACAGGATATTTCAAAGAACTGTCGATGAAAGATTTTAGTCTGGCGACCGTCCTTGAAAACTCGTTGCGCCAATTCGACAGCAGCCAATCCGATTAAGAAAACCTTTTCGCAGACCACTTCAACTGCTACTTGAATGCTCTTCGACACTTTCACATTAAAGTGGCACCTTCAACCAGTGTGCATTGCGGTCGTGCACCTCACCGAAATCATTTGCTGTAATACAGAATTTACAAACATTCTGACTGTGTTTGAAAATCGGATTGTATCTTCACAACCCGAGGCAATGGCAGGCTGTGCTACCCTTCTTAAAAGAAACGTAGAATTCTGTCATGAAACACAGAAATCACGTTCGTGATTTCTGTATTGTTAACTGATAGTTTTATTATGCTATCTGCAAAGCTATCGAAATTTCTCTCATGAATAATCTGTTCATGTTGTCCTTCAGCAGCATAATTAAAAATATATAAAACTGTCCTAGTGAGGCCTTAAACTGCTGTTTAAAAAAGTAAAAACTAAAATCCAAGCTTTCGCCGATCAACGACATCAACGGGGATGAGAAAATATTCCGCGCGCGCTATATATACGCAAAGAAAGTGTTGGGTGAAATGTGTAAAAGATGTGACGAATGTATGAAAGCTATAGAAATAAACTGTGAATGGAATACAAAGCTCTAGTGATGCTGTGTCTCTAGACAAAGGACCTCTAAAAGCTCTTAAGAATGGTCTCTAAAACAAAACACTAAAATAAGAGTCTGCAAATTCAGTACATTCTTCTCGGGAATTGAGTGTAGGCTTGCACTTTCTAATGTAAAATGCTTCATACAGGCGTAGATTAGCAGGGTCGTTTTCGCTCATGATAATCTTCAATGCCTTTATAGTCTTTGTTCTGGCAGGAATAGATATGTTTTTTAACAGAGGAGTTTTCATTATTGAGATGTTCTCTTACGCGGTCGTGGATGAAGCGTGTCGTGCTAATGCATGACTATGGCTTAACTGATTCGGCCGAATATTAGCAGTACTTATATACAGAGAAAATAAAATAGAGACTGGCATCATAAAACGTAGATCTTATTTATATTTTTGTTTTCAAGAATGATCAATCAGTCACATTTACAATAAAACTCTCTTCCTCACTAGCCTGCGTAGAGGGCGCTTGGAAGTAGTGGGCACAAGAAAGAACGGGAGCGTTTGCGCCCACTACTTCCAAGCGTCTGCTACGCAGGCTACTTCCTCAAAAACGCCTCCGCCCAGCCGGCTTCATAAGGAGACACCATGAATTGGAGCATGGCTAGCCTCATCCTCAGAGAGCCAGCAGCGAGACAGTTGGAGTGGCACAACTGATGACAGCCGCGAAAATTTGCGCAACGGATTTGTTTTCCCTTCTTCCTCCAGGGACCATCGCTCCATGGCCACTGCTGAGTCGCTTCTACAGAGTAGTTTGTTATAGATATGGTGTCTATAGATTCAATTTCCTTAACATGGCTTGCTTCGGAGGCTCGTATGATACTCAAAATTGTTGCCCAAACCAAACTGACAGCCAGACAAAAGTTAAGCTGGTGAGCAACTGGTATGAACCTAAAATTAACAATCTGCAGAGACAATCAGAAAAAGATCAATGAGGAAAACCTGGAAATGACTATTAAGTATTTCCCAAATTCTATGTGGCTAAATAGCGCACGTTCAATATGTTAAAATTCTAACATGACTCGGAGGCTTTCTGGTTATATTTCTATATTTCGTTTAGTTTGTGCTCAAGTCTTTTCAGGGAATTGCGAGACAATGGAGTCGTGCAAAATGTGCAATTTTGTCCCTTAAAGGCTGGGAGTACAGTCATGTTAGAATTGTGATATATCAGTATTGATCACTCCAGAAAAAACCATAACATACCATAGTGCTCTTTGTTTGTCACCCCAAAATTTTGCATAAGCATTGTTTTCAGTTTCTCTTCGTGCCATTTTAACTCCCAAGAGAAACTGAAAATAATGCTTTTGCAAAATTTTGGGGTGACAAACAAAGAGCATTATGGTATGTTATGTTTTTTTTCTGAAGTGGTCAATATCGAACGTGGGGTATTGTAGTGTAAGCGAAAATCGGCGACAAAATTGTTGAGACATTGTACTCAAATAGAGTAACTACAGGGAACAAAAGAATCCACACCCCTCCCCCTTCCCTTCATTCAAAAATAAAGTGTTTGTTGTTTTATATAGAAACCTCGAACAGTGGCACAACAGTGCATAGAGTGGATGGGGGAGGAAAAGCTTTCGTTTACCCTTTGGAAGTGAGTAAAACGTCACAAGGCCCCTTAATGGGTCGAAGTGTCTCAACTAATTTCAAATCGTAAAAGAGCAAGCCTATATTGCTTTGGTTAGACCACAGCTTGAATATAACACTACTGCTGGAACTGTCACGAAAATTCTGAATGATTTGAGAAAGGAAGGAAAGTCGCACGACTCACAATGATATTTAAAGTAGTTTCTGGTCTATCAGCTATACAATTTTCACCCTATATATTATTTAAAAGGCGACAGAGGGCACTAGGCAATTCCACCCTAAGAAATTCATACAAGTTATTGCCAAAACAAACAAATGTCAACGCAGTTTTATTGCACGTACAATCAGAGACTGGAACTCCTTACCAAACAGTGTCATTGAAAAGCAGTCAGTGGAGGCTTTTACAATGGTCGTCATGTGCCATCTTTAAAAACGCTTACCCAGGAACTTTTTTTACACTTAACACTGGCACCATGATTATATTTTAACATAACCACATGCACATTTGCACATCGGCCGTGATGGGCTGTACATACCCTTGCCAGATTAAACGATTAGAACCGGTTAGAGAGAGTTAGAGTCGGCCGATTGAAGATTAACCTCGAGACATCACTAATGGGTCAGCGCTTGAGCCCCAGGTAGGCAAGCTTGTACGGGGTGGCCCCCGAATCTGCTTCACAGTCTGTAGGGGCTAACATGTGATTGCATGACTCAGCTATGAATGCTTTACTTTGCTGATCTTTGCGGATCGTTTTGATTCACGGCTTAAGATATTTCACTGCTGGTTTCTGCTCCCGCTCCTTCCCCTCGGATAGGTAAGTATGGGTTGTGGTAATTATTCCACTGAAATTGTTGAGTGTGAGGGTGCTGGGTGGTTTGCACTCGCTTGGTTGTCATGGTTACCTTTAAGGCGATGCTGCCTTTTGTGCTACAGGCTCTTATACCTTTAAAGCACCCGATTCCAAGCTCATTTTGTCGACGGGTTGAAACAAAAAAAAAATCATGGTCATGCTAATTAACGCAGGCTAGGGCATATACAGCGAGTAATATACAGAGAACAACCATTAAAAATGTGGCACTATTGGGAACTTTATTTAATGCGGTACATTTCAGCACCTCCGCATAATAACCCCTACTATACACTCCAAAGCTAAACGCGTTTAGAACCTAAAGAGTTAACAACACTAAACACGGTTTAACATTCTAATAGCAGTCCTTAATTATCTACATGCGAGTGTCGATTTCAAAACTTCGAAAATGAGGGAGCCTCTGCTCTGCTCGGTTAGCATTAGATCCCATCGGCTTAAACCACCTGGGACACTTCATGAAGTTTACACAACGGCTAGCTTCTATTTAGGGTTAGGAGTGATGCTATATAAGTTCAAATCAAATCACCTCAGTGACCTAGTGGTAAGGTGATGGCCTGCAGAACCTACACTCCAGGTTCGATACCCACTCACGCTCTTCGGAATGATTTTTTCCTTAAAACTTTAAGAGACATACACTTTGATGAAAATTTGCTGAGCAGAATTTCATCTAAGTGTAGTGTAGAAGCAATAAAGAATACTACATTTTACATTTTAAGGTGACCAAAGGGTTTAGGCCGATGGGATCTAATGCTGACCGCTCTGCTCTGTAATACATTTCAAGATGGCGCCGGATTTCCGAAGAAGACTGGATGTAGCCTATGTTCATCTTGTTCTTCTTCCCATCATCCCCCGGGCGCTCTATTTTTCCCTCTCCCGAGCCTCCCCACGGCAAAAAGAGGCCTCTGGGGAGAAGAGAGTGAAGTGAGTATAGTTTTGTTGATTACTATAAGTGAATACCCCTTGCAGATCAGTTGGTTGTACCTTACCCGACATGATAAACAGCAGTTATACACGGTGCCCAGTAGCCAAACTGGTCAATAAACATCTTGAAAACGGGACGAAGGATGCACGAAAAGCAATCTTAAAGATAAGAAAAAGGAAATGCTTCAAATACAAAGTTTAAAAAGAAATTATACGGTTATATGTACTATTTTAAAAAGAGAAAATCAAGACTTTAGATTTCAGCCTCATTGTTCTCAGAATACTGTACAATACATATCTGATAAAATTTTCTTATTAATGTCAGCTTAACACCATATACAGCACTATTCACTCCTGAAACGCTCTTAACCTCTCATTGCATTAAAAGCCGCAGCCCTCGTACCAGATGTGGCGTCATTAGATTTAACAGTCAACGCAACTTCGTTCCAAGGGCACTTTCTAATCCTCAAGGGAGGAAGAGAGAAGGACTCTGTGAAGAGGTTGCGGTCAACGATGAACTTTGATCCACAAGTTTTGCAGAACAAGAAAATCTTCCCAAGCGTGGTTGTGTCCAAAAGTGAGCGAGTAATGCATCTGTGAGACGTGCCAGAGATATATGGAAACGAGAATGTTTATTATTAAAGCCAACAATTAGGATCAAATCTTAATGTCTCACCATCGACCTGGTATTCTTTTAAAAAACTTACGTTTTTCAAGCGTTTTGGCTAAAGCTCTAATTCCGACAGTCTTACGAAAACTAGAAAGAAACGAAGAAACATGGAAATCTTGAATCAGCAATATACCGGAGCAGCGATTGAAAATTAACAGTGCAAATTATTGTTAAAATTGTTGACTGTCATATGGCAGCTAATGCAATATCAGAAAGAAACAAAACTAAAACTTAATAATTTGCTTTACTTCTTTTTAACAGCATTTTAAAACGCCAAAAGTTGACCAGGGTAGAGCAAACTAGTCACGTTATCGTTTCTTGTTTCAAAGGGCTAACTTGCCTATTTTTGTTCACCGGTAGAAGTTAGTAATACATAGCCCCGACTCCGTCTAACAAATTGTCAGGTACGCCGGCAAACCAATGTACCCCATTATGGGGGTCTTGTTGACTTATTGAACTGTCTTTTCTACACTTATCCAATTCATCCATGAGCTGGCTCACAGGCGCCTTTTATTTCGTTTTGTTGTTTAGTGTTGCCGTTTAACGAAAAGAACAATTTCCTGATACAATTAAGTTAAAAACACATACTAACTTGTATTGTATTTACAGATTTTCAACACACAAAAATATATCCTTTTCAAAATCTCAGCCTCAGTTACTCCTAAAATATTCTTAAAATTTCCCAACTTTCAACCTCATAATTCCTATAGAATATATTCTTATAAAAAGAAAAGAGCCCAGTCCAGTTCTATCGTCTCATATCATAACGCACTTTGAGACGACTCACCTCGAGCACGTGATCACGCGATAACGCAATTTCTTTGTCACGCTATAGCTACCGAGTCAAGCTTCACCTACATTCAATAAATATTTTTAATGACTGTTCTGCGGAACGCCCATGAAATTACTAAAAATTCAAACTTCAGAAACAAGAGAGTGTGCGTTATTAAGTACATAAGCGTTTTGTTCTTCACATACTACAGTCGGCTTACAGTACCATGACGTATTACGCAACGCAAAACACTGTACTCACGTAAATGATCATAAAGCCGCAAAGTTTTCTGTAGAATCTCTCTAAACAGCAGACAGGGTTTTCTTATCTTTTTACTTTCTTTTAAAATGCCCAACAAAGTTGAATTTTATATATTTTGCACGGCTTACAGGTGGCTGGCGACTAGCATCCTTTTTCGCGTGACGTGACACACAGATGCGACTGTCGTTTCCTATTTTGGTAATGTTGATTAAAATCATAGAGCATGTAATAGCCCACGCGATGCGGGTTGTCTTTTGTCTCGAAGAAATCAACCCTTACTTTGAATCTAAAGCTTTTTGTTACGCTACGTAATAACTGTAACATCATTTTTTCAAGCCATATAATATATATTTTCGGTAGAAATTTAGGGAAAGCTCTATACTCATTATTCGTATGCAAAGGACTCTCACTCTACTAAAACACTCAGCGATCATAACATTTTTCAGAATGTCAGTTTATAGTCGAATATTACGGGAATATAACACGGCAATGTTGTGGGAAGTTTTTGGACACTTCGTTCGCCTCACGTACTTTGATTCTTTCATCGAGCTAGAGAGCTAGGTCAAGAGACCTTAAATGTACTTTTAACCTTGAACGCTAGGTAGCAAATACTGACACATTTTATGAGGTAAACATTGCTAACATGAAATGCAATCGTTAATTTTGTCCAGTACATAGGTATTAAGCTTCTCAGATTTATCAAAAAGTACATGTCGGTTTTATAGACTATGACGTTACCAACAAAACTTTATCTCATATCATATTATTCTTTAAAATATCTAGTAATTTGTAAAATACGCCATATAAGGAGATAATACACCTTATGTGCGCAATCAACTCTTTTATATCCGGAGTTGCTCGGTCAGCATAAGTAAATTTTCACATTTTCGTTCGTTAGTTCGAGTTGCCCTCAGTAAAATGAATTAAAAATTGATTATTAGAAGAGACATATTGCTGTACGAGAAGGTTTATATGGTTCACGCTTGTAACGCCGGGCACCAATGTGCCTTAACGCTGTAAAACAACAACAAATCAACTGCTTGTAATATTCAATTTTATGTAAATTTTTATCATTGCGCAATTCCCATGGCACGGTTTATTAAACCATGTTCCTTAAAAGGATGCACTGAGCTCGCCTTGAAGTAAATGATGTCGCAGAAAACCCACAATCTTGACCAAATGGGTAATTTTAAATATAGCAATATTACATCACACCGGGAACATATATATACGCAACTACAGCAAAGTTTTTATCAAGCCATAGAGTTGGAAGAGCTACAAGCTGTCAAGAAACAAGTTGCTGGTAAGGAGCGGAACTAAACTTTGTTCTAAGTTTTTTGGAATCCAAACACTTAATTATCACATCAGGAGCGGAAAGCTCAAGTTGTAAAAATTTGCTACAATTGATTAAGTATTTAAAGATTTTTCACCATGAGGTGCTATCCGCGATGTACACCTTTTCACTACGAAGTTTATTTTAAACATCCATCTGCAGATTTGTTTGCTGGGACCCAACTAATTTTTACAATGATTATTTTGTTTTCAAGGTGTTTTGGAAATTAAAGTCACGATAAACTATCACAATGGTAAGTAGTTGAAGTACTTTGCTGAAATTGTAGATGGCCGTTGTTAACTCTTAATTTCATAAATACCCGACAGAATAGCAGAAAGAGGTCGCTGTTCACTAAACAGGAAACCTGACTGACATCCTCGGCCAGGCTTTTTTCAGTCATGGGAGTGATTAGGCATGATCAAAGCAGTCGTTTTTTATTTGAGGAAGCAGAATGTTTGCAAATTTCGTTGTTATTTCCACTCGCTTATTAGAAAATCAATCAGATTTCAAAATTAGCTCTCTAGATACCAACTTTGGTTTTAATTTTCTCCATTTCAATTGAACAAAAATACTTCATTTTTGGAATTTGTGTTCAGTTTGAGAGTACATTTCAAATAAGCAATTTTATAAGCCTGACCAATTTTTGACTTAATAGCAGTTTTGATACCTTAATAAGGTTTTTTAGATTATTAATTTTATTCTTTATGTTCTCTTGATACAGTCTATGTCAGGGGTACAACTCGATGCTGAAATCAACGGTTTGTTTAATGATATGAGGTTGAGAAGCACACACAAGTTTGCATTCTTTAAAATTGAAGGAAAGAAGAAAATTGTTGTTGACGTGTGTGGTGATCCATGCAAAACAGAAGCAAAAGAAGAAGATGAAGCACAGTTTAATAGAATGAAGGAGCAACTCAGCAATGAGCCACGATATATTTTGTATGATTTCGGATTTGTGAAGAAGGATGGCAGGAAACTTAATAAGTTGGCATTCATCTTCTGGTGAGTGAGGTTGTCTCTGCATTTTTAATTGGTGACCGGGTATAAAATTTTCCTTTAGCCTCAAGACATTTTAGGCTGGATTTTACTTGTCTAACAGAGTTAGAGTTGTAAAAACAGTTTATTTTCAAAATAAGTTATTAACTTAGTGAAAATCAAAACTCTGAGTCGTAAGCGGAGTTATAGTTATAAGTGCAACAGAATGCTCCGTCGCTCGCTTTCACTCGCTTCGCCAGCGTCCCTCGCGCCTTCGGCGCTCACGCAGTCGACTTACGGCAATTGTACAGAATTGGTTGTCTGCGTGGCAGAAAGGCGCGGGAGGAGGAGTGTAAGGAACGCCTGCAAGGACGCTATGATAGTTTCCATTTTCACATCTACCAGAGAGATGTAAAAATAATGAATACCTTAACTAACAGTAACAGATGGTTAGACGTTTACGCAGTTGCGTCTTTTTTGCACACATAATAAGTAGGCGGGAAGGTGATAATAATGACGCTCTTGCAAGCGTTCCCTACCCTCCCACCTTTCCTAAAATTTCCGTCCCCTTCCCCTTTCGAATACCTGACACACAGGCTGCAGAACTGGAGTCAGAATAATCAGAACATTTCTATTTTCTTCTGACTCTGCTTATGAATCCATCGCTTACGACCCAGACGGAGAACCGGAAAAAAAAACTTCTCCATGTAAGGTAGAGAACCAACGACAAAACCAACCAACATACGGAGTCCACGCCGGGATATAAACCTACACAACACAGGTGGGAGGTGTTTGCTCTAACTACTGCTCTCACCACAGTGCCACCCTTGCTTCCTTAATTGATGTAAGCATTCATCAAGAGATTAGGGAGCTTTAGCAACGGCGACAGCGACGGCAACGAGAACCGCAAAAAAACAATAGGTTTGATTAGCAAAACAACAACTTTCCACGTGTATCACACTTTTTTGTACATTTCTTTGCCGTTACTGCACGACTACGACGTGAAAAGGCCTAATTTCATGATTTATGGAGAACGTAAACAAGCGACGACGAATTTTCCTTTCTCTTTCTAAGCTTGAGTCCGGTCCCCGAAAAATCAACTCCAGTGTAATTCGCCCACATTTGACATTTTCAGTGAATTGGAATAAACGCGAATTCATTTTAAAAGTTGCTTTTTCGCTGCCATCGCCGTCGTCGATGTTAAAGCTCCCTATTATTAAATCAAAAAGGTGTTGGGTACACCTCTTAAGCTTTAGTTTGTATGATGAAGTACACTCTTATTGCCTGGTTCTCATTTCTACTTAGGGACTGCTTATATGAGTGAGTCAGCCCCGTTAGAATGGCCTGCCCATGCCCTGTTTCCTTGTAAAACTGTTGTGGTGTTTATATGAGAAGGCCGGCTGGCCCGCTTTCTGAGATCTTCCTTCAAGCAACCACGATCTCGGCAAACGGGGCAGCAGGCCTTCTCATACAACACAGCAACAATTTTATAAGGAAACAAGGCATGAGCCGAGCCAGCCCGTTTCATCTCATTTCCCTTTTTCACTTTAGGTGTGACGAAAATGCAAAGATTGGAGACAAAATGATATACGCATCTTCGAAAGACACCATCAAAAAGTCCCTCACTGGTTTATCACTGGAATTCCAAGCAAATGATGGGGGTGATTTGGATTACACAACTTTAAGCGAGGAAGTGGAACAAAAAGCTTACTAGATAGTGTGAGGCCCAGCCTTAACACTCAGAGTGACTCCATCTATGCTAAACTCTTTGTTTAATTTGCAGCATATTTTTATATGTTACTTTTCTTTTTAATGAACTATTGTTTTTCTTGTATTTATAGAACATTCATATTGTATTTTTTTTACTTGATAATGACGTTCGAGAACGTCGAAACGTTGTATATTTTTTAACTTTTTTAACAATTTCTTGAATGCTTTTAAGAAAAGTTTTTATATAGCTAAAGAATTAATTAAAACCTTTAAATACCGAGCAACTAATGTCGTGATACCTTCACTTGGCATTCGTGGGGGAAAAAAAAGCAGTAAACAGCGTTTTTCTTCCTGGCATACACTCTTTTTTATAAGAACGTCCATTTTTCGAGTTAAGCATGGACAGTTCTTATTTTCCGGGTAGTTTCAGCCTAAAAATGTCCCTACGGATGTTCTTAAATTTCAATAACGGAAATCTGACATACAGACATACCGTATGCAAGATAAGATAATGATTATAGTTTTTATATTAATGAATTGTACAAGTACAATGTAAATGTGTTGAAAGAACAAAATTTTACCTGCACTCTTCATGTAGAACATTGTATGGTAATTCAGATTCTCTGGATTTAGGAAAGTAAAAGCAGTGAAAAAAAATTGTTCTTCTGAGCCTTGTGTATGTTCTTAGCATGTTCTTTTAAATTAAATTTTTTTGGCAAATTTCATGCTGAACGTTCTAATAGAAAAGTGTCTCACACATGTGGTAGGTTGAAAAGTGATTAATACTTAGCGAAACCCTGAGAAGAGTAGCGATTGGTACGGCACTCTAGGGTATCCTCAGACATTTCTAGCCATTCACAAGATCCTTACCATTCTTCTTACTACACCCGTGGGAAATATTATTTGTGAACGCTCTTTTTCTGCTCTGAGGCGTCTCAAATAGCTTACTTTCAATATATCAAAATTCTAACACTATAGCTCCAAGGCTTTAGGGTCAAAATTGCAAATTTTTCACGACTCCATTGTCTCGTAATTCTCAGAAGAGACTCGAACGCAAAGAAAACAAAACCAAATATAGAAAAATGACCAGAAAGGGTCGGAGTCGTGTTAGAATTTAATATATCGAACTTGGGCTATTGTGGAACCGTTCTGCAATGAATGAGGGTCGTTTGAGTGCACGTGGCCTAGGGATGTTCCTCGTTTCCTCATTCAAAGTGGGACAGAATACATACAGGAATCTGAGGCCATTTATATTAGCAAATGAAACCTAACTTGCGCAAAGGCCCGAACCCGCGTCGTTTTAACTGGGTTCCCTGAGTAAGTCTTTATATCGTCCATTCTATGCCATGATTAACTTTGAAAACTGCAATTGACTGAGGACGATATTTTAGAGGGAAATCCATTTGGAGACATCGATCCTAGACCGCGATCTGGTCAGATTTGATTGATGAATCAATAGTTTTTAAAACCTTGCGCTCTAAAAGAACGTGTCCTTTTAAACTTTAACTGACTAACGTTACTTTGAACGGCATATCTATGTACAAATTGCTATTTCCATGCCGCTACATTCACTTCAAAATTTTCTGAAAGACCATTGCTCCAGATTTCGCTTTATTTCCTCCAGTCAAAAATTTCTAGCTACGGCCTTGGTATGAAAGCGGCCAAAATTGGGCCCGATCTCATGTTAAGCATTACGCTGCTCTTTGTTTCTGGCAAACAGCCGGTTCTGAATTTTGGGCATGGGCAGAAGGCCAAATTTTTCTTCGTGCTTTGTCTCTTCTCCCTTCTCCCGCTTTTCTTGCCCAGTTTTTTCCCTTTGCTGGACATTTGTAGGCTTCATGCAAGGTGGTTAGTGCAATAGGACATTTTTCAAATTCATTGCAGTTTTTGGGTCAACTTTACGTGATTTTTTGCATTTTTCTCCTGTCTATTTGACTGAATTGTGCACATCCGGATAAGCGGCGAGTAGTGATGCAGGCTACTAATGGGACTAACCAATCACAGCGCAGCAAAAATTTTTTCCACCAATCAGCATCGAGCATACAGCCCATGTGACTTCATTGACGTCACAATGCCCATATTTGGGCATCAAAGTCACGTGACCCCATAGGGAAAAGAACACGCCCACACAAGGGTTTGATCCACATACTTGGCATAGTTTTATTGACCGCGTAGAGCCTAGGTACAAGCGGGACGTGTGTGAGGTCCTAGTGACGTCACGCCCATTGTTTTACAAATCTAATAACAAATCAAGTTCATCCCCAATCTTTTTGTAGCCATAAGGATAGCTCGACCGGGTGGTCACATCGATGACACGCTTGTCAAACACCAACCCATACTGCTTTACGCGCGGAACCACTTGAATTTGTTTCTTCTCTAGATCCCGTGTGAAATGATAAGGCGTGACAATGTTCAAATTTCGGCGAGTGTCCTGAGGCGAGTCTAGTTCCGAGAGAATGTTCTCTTTCATGGTGTGAAAATTAAGAATGGCGGATCCCCGAACATTCAAAGTGAAACCGCGGACCTTGCACACCACTTTACCTGCGCGAGTCGTATACCCATAATTCTTGGCGCCCCCCGAAACAAACTCAGTGATGACGTCTCCGTCCAATTCATCCGTCATGTCCCCCAGAAAATCGCCCGTGGTGATAGAGGGTTGACCCGGACGCCACTTGTACACCACACTGTCGGTATCATAGTAAAGCACTTGCTGTTGAAGGGTGTCCAGGGACTCGTAGAGCTTCAATTGAGCATGACACGTGGTGAAGGCCGCCACAAAGATATTGGTCTTAGTGCCTTTGATAGCATTGTCTTGGACACTGGTGTAAACGGCTTCCAGAATGTCGTCGGTACAGAGACGGAGGGTACTGAGATCAAGAGCGGCGTCAGAGATGAGGCTGAACAAATGGGCGGGGTTTTGAACGGTGACGGTGGTGGGTTTGTTCATCCGCTCGCCAAACTTGCCCCAGAAACTGTTCAGCATGAGCTTGGCCGTGGCCTTGCGACCGGGATTTTTAGCAATGCTGGCAATGTCCAATCGAATCCCCTCCCGTTCCTGGTAGCGAAGAATGTACTCGCGTTTTTGCTCGAGGGTCTGACACCAACTGGGCCACCCCGCGGATTCTTGTTTGAGTTTGAGCCAAGTATTGACGTAATCAGCGAAAAGACCCGTTTGACGTTGCTCAGGGGGAAAATGCCAGACTTCATGGATCTTGATCAGGGTGTACCCCTTTTCCACAGCTTTGACCAATTCGGGCGTACACCAGGTCCCGCGTAGCGTGCGATCCGCATCCGAATGAGGGCAATACTGGGTTCGGGTCAACATGGGTTGGGCTTGTTCTGTCTGGACACAGGCACGGCAGAGAGGAAACGTGAGCTTTTGGCCACAGCGTACAGGCAAGACGGGGTGGAACAGACCAGCGGGAGGCAGAATGTCCACCGTGGCCAGACCAAAATAAGACTCCAGGGACTGGTCGGCAGGTTGGGTGATGATCTTGGGATGACCGATAGGGTAAGGACAGTTCTTATTCACCCATGGGTACAGGGAGGTCACATCCACATAACGTATGTCCTCCCCCTCTTCAGCCACGGCATGCAGGGCCACCGCACCGGTGCGACCCCCAAAGAAGGCGTCACGGGGTTCCAAGGGTGCCACCAAATCAAACGAATTCAGGAAACGTTGGACAGCTTCATCCGTGACCACCAACTTGTCCCATTCACATTCCCACATTTCAATCACCGTGTAACCCGCTCGAAGCAGAGCCATACGTTTAGAGAGCGTGGCCTGATAGAGTTCTTCCACACTTCGATCCGGTGTGGCATAATGTTTGGCGTTTCTCATGGGATAACAAACGGGACAGCCATGATAGAGACACCCATGAAATTCGTAGACGGTTCGGGTCAGAGGATCGTACCCATCGACGAAATAACTATTCACGAGGGTCCGGACAAACTGCTCACCCCCATTTCGGACATGACGAATGCGATCGGCACTGGCTCCCTCCTTGGGAAGGAGATGTTCTTGGTAGTACAGCCATTGCAGGGCCTTGAGCGATTGATTGACTTGGGCGCCTCGCCAACCCCCTAGCGGTTCGACGGCAATGGTATCGGGGGTCAAATGATGCTTGCGCCAATAGAGATTGCAGGCACTGGCGATGGTGACGCATTTGGCCATGGGATTGAAGCCAGCCTGCCGTTCAAATTCTTGCTGAAAGGCTTCACACCCCGCTTTCAAGAGAGCCACATCTGATTTACAATAGTCCATCATTTCTTGACGGAAATCAAAACGCACGTTACGACGGACTTGGTCGGCATGCCAACGCGTCAGTTCGTCTTTCTTTTTAGCCATCATGCCCTCGGGATCGTAAAATTCCAAATCGGGGATACGGCCCACATACTGTTGATGATCCGGGGTATTGAACAAATGCGGAAAGAAACCCTTCTTTAATTCGGTCAAATTGAAGGTGCTAGGAAACGAGGCCAGCGGCATGGGCAAGAAACACAACGAGTCAATGAATTTGAGGGGTCCACTCTTGAAAGACAGGACTTTAGCGCCCACCGTCAGTTGATCCACCACCTCGCGTTGTTGCTGGTACAGTTCATGCAGAATAAACATGCCATCAAACCCTTTCAAATTGTGAAACACCACGAGAATCTCCCGCTCGCCCTCTGTGTCCGGGAGAGCCACGAGATCATCCAAATCATGCAAAAATTGGAGAGCACAGTCTTCCCCGTCCAACACATGAATAGTGGTTTCTTCACTAGACGAATAACACAACAAATTGGCTACAAACACGCCTTCCGCATTCTGCATGGCTTCAAAATCGGCGTAAACAAACAGGGGAGAGGGTGGCGCCACCATGCTACCTCCCCCCTCCTCTGTGGGTTCTTCTTCCTCATTCTCGACCACGGGTTGAATGTAGCATTTATGGTATTGGATGGACACCCATTCGTGACACACATGACATTTGGCGTACCCACACTGATGACGTTGGTTAGGGACGACGGTGTACTGGGCCTGGCACTTGAGACAGGTTTTGAGGGATTGACACTGCTTGCTGACCCCATGATGATGTTTGCATTGGCTGCCGTAAAACTTGCGATGACATAAGGGGCAATAGTCTGTGGGGCGGGTGCCACGCACATAATCTGGACAATCAAATCGACCACACGCTTTGCAGCGTCTCCCTTGACAAGTGTGATTGGTCCGATCGTTGTTGTTGAACCCTCGTTCACAATCCAGGCAATAATAGGAGCGATTGACAAACGCAGGAAAAGACGTGCAGCCATCAAAATGATCATCGGATTTCAATAAACGTATTGGATGAGGCGCGTCAGGGCCTTTGAAGATGAGAAAAAAGGGTTTCATCCGGGTCATCACCAAGAGTTGATATTGAGAGCCTAATGCCTGTTGAAACTGACGAAGCTCGGGCAAACCACAGGGACCCTCAGCCACCCCCGCTTGCTGATGGAGGGCTTGGGCTTGACGTTGCTGCACAGGAAGACCACGCTTGAGATTGTCCCAGTCGCGAAACCCATCCACCCCTTGATCTTTATGGCAGTGGGCACGCATGGTGACAATAGCGCGAGCACAACATAGGGCATCCCTGTTTCGAATGGTGATAATACATTTCTTTTTCTTGTTCTCTCGATCCAGACACAGTCGACCAGGATTGCGTTGTTTATGTCGACCAGACCCTGGACCAGGCATAGACACAAACACCACATCCACTTGGAAACCGCGATCGGGGTTGAAGGCTTCATTGCTGTTCAACTTGCCGGCTAACGTCGCTAACATTTCATCCAAACGAGGGTAATGGGTTCATGATAACCGTCACGAATATAGAGATATTAAGTGACCACTAAGCCCACTATGAGAATGTTGTAGTAGCTGTAGTTGGTGTAGTAGCAGTAGTTAGTGCATTAGTTGTAGTTGGTGTAGTAACTGTAGTTGGTGTAGTAGCTGTAGTTGGTGTAGTTAGTGTAGTTGGTGTAGTAGCTGTAGTTGGTGTAGTAGCTGTAGTTGGTGTAGTAGCTGTAGTTGGTGTAGTAGCAGTAGTTGGTGTAGTACCTGTAGTTGCTGTAGTTGGTGTAGTTGGTGTAGTAGCTGTAGTTAGTGTAGTAGCTGTAGTTGGTGTAGTTAGTGTAGTTGGTGTAGTAGCTATAGTTGATGTAGTTGGTGTAGTTAATGTAGTTGGTGTAGTTGGTGTAGTTGGTGTAGTGGGTGTAGTTGGTGTAGTAGCTGTAGTTAGTGTACTAGCTGTAGTTGGTGTAGTTAGTGTAGTTGGTGTAGTAGCTGTAGTTGCTGTAGTTGGTGTAGTTAATGTAGTTGGTGTAGTTGGTCTACTTGGTGTAGTAGCAGTAGTTGGTGTAGTAGCTGTAGTTGGTGTAGTTAGTGTAGTTGGTGTAGTAGCTGTAGTTGGTGTAGTAGCTGTAGTTGGTGTAGTGGTGTAGTTGCTGTAGTTGGTGTAGTTAATGTAGTTGGTGTAGTTGGTGTAGTAGCTGTAGTTAGTGTAGTAGCTGTAGTTGGTGTAGTTAGTGTAGTTGGTGTAGTAGCTGTAGTTGCTGTAGTTAGTGTAGTAGCTCTAGTTAGTGTAGTAGCTGTAGTTGGTGTAGTTAGTGTAGTTGGTGTAGTAGCTGTAGTTGGTGTAGTGGCTGTAGTTGCTGTAGTTAATGTAGTTAATGTAGTTAGTGTAGTTGCTGTAGTTGGTGTAGTTGCTGTAGTTGGTGTAGTAGCTGTAGTTGGTGTAGTTGCTGTAGTTGCTGCAGTTGCTGTAGTTGGTGTAGTTGATGTAGTTGGTGTAGTTGGTGTAGTAGCTGTAGTTGGTGTAGTTGCTGTAGTTGGTGTAGTTGGTGTAGTAGCTGTAGTTGGTGTAGTTAGTGTAGTTGGTGTAGTAGCTGTAGTTGGTGTAGTAGCTGTAGTTGGTGTAGTGGTGTAGTTGCTGTAGTTGGTGTAGTTAATGTAGTTGGTGTAGTTGGTGTAGTAGCTGTAGTTAGTGTAGTAGCTGTAGTTGGTGTAGTTAGTGTAGTTGGTGTAGTAGCTGTAGTTGCTGTAGTTAGTGTAGTAGCTCTAGTTAGTGTAGTAGCTGTAGTTGGTGTAGTTAGTGTAGTTGGTGTAGTAGCTGTAGTTGGTGTAGTGGCTGTAGTTGCTGTAGTTAATGTAGTTAATGTAGTTAGTGTAGTTGCTGTAGTTGGTGTAGTTGCTGTAGTTGGTGTAGTAGCTGTAGTTGGTGTAGTTGCTGTAGTTGCTGCAGTTGCTGTAGTTGGTGTAGTTGATGTAGTTGGTGTAGTTGGTGTAGTAGCTGTAGTTGGTGTAGTTGCTGTAGTTGGTGTAGTTGGTGTAGTAGCTGTAGTTGGTGTAGTTAGTGTAGTTGGTGTAGTAGCTGTAGTTGCTGTAGTTGGTGTAGTAGCTGTAGTTGCTGTAGTTGGTGTAGTAGCTGTAGTTAGTGTAGTAGCTGTAGTTGGTGTAGTTAGTGTAGTTGGTGTAGTAGCTGTAGTTGCTGTAGTTGCTGTAGTTGGTGTAGTTAATGTAGTTGGTGTAGTTGGTGTAGATGGTGTAGTAGCTGTAGTTAGTTTAGTAGCTGTAGTTGGTGTAGTAGCTGTAGTTGCTGTAGTTGGTGTAGTAGCTATAGTTGGTGTAGTAGCTGTAGTTGGTGTAGTAGCTGTAGTTGGTGTAGTAGCTGTAGTTGGTGTAGTAGGTGTAGTTGCTGTAGTTGGTGTAGTTGGTGTAGTAGCTGTAGTTAGTGTAGTAGCTGTAGTTGGTGTAGTTAGTGTAGTTGGTGTAGTAGCTGTAGTTGGTGTAGTAGCTGTAGTTGCTGTAGTTAATGTAGTTGGTGTAGTTAGTGTAGTTGCTGTAGTTGGTGTAGTTGGTGTAGTTGGTGTAGTAGCTGTAGTTGGTGTAGTTAGTGTAGTTGGTGTAGTAGCTGTAGTTGGTGTAGTAGCTGTAGTTGGTGTAGTAGCTGTAGTTGCTGTAGTTAATGTAGTTGGTGTAGTTAGTGTAGTTGCTGTAGTTGCTGTAGTTGCTGTAGTTGGTGTAGTTAATGTAGTTGGTGTAGTTGGTGTAGTAGCTGTAGTTGGTGTAGTAGCTGTAGTTGGTGTAGTTAGTGTAGTTGGTGTAGTAGCTGTAGTTGGTGTAGTAGCTGTAGTTGGTGTAGTTGGTGTAGTTAATGTAGTTGGTGTAGTTGGTGTAGTTAATGTAGTTGGTGTAGTTGGTGTAGTTGGTGTAGTTGCTGTAGTTGCTGTAGTTGGTGTAGTTGGTGTAGTAGCTGTAGTTAGTGTAGTAGCTGTAGTTGCTGTAGTTGGTGTAGTTGGTGTAGTAGCTGTAGTTGGTGTAGTTGGTGTAGTTAATGTAGTTGGTGTAGTTGGTGTAGTTAATGTAGTTGGTGTAGTTGGTGTAGTTGGTGTAGTAGCTGTAGTTAGTGTAGTAGCTGTAGTTGGTGTAGTTAGTGTAGTTGGTGTAGTAGCTGTAGTTGCTGTAGTTAGTGTAGTAGCTATAGTTGGTGTAGTAGCTGTAGTTAGTGTAGTAGGTGTAGTTGGTGTAGTTAGTGTAGTTGGTGTAGTAGCTGTAGTTGGTGTAGTAGCTGTAGTTGCTGTAGTTGCTGTAGTTGGTGTAGTTAATGTAGTTGGTGTAGTTGGTGTAGTAGCTGTAGTTAGTGTAGTAGCTGTAGTTGGTGTAGTTAGTGTAGTTGGTGTAGTAGCTGTAGTTGCTGTAGTTAATGTAGTTGGTGTAGTTAGTGTAGTTGCTGTAGTTGGCGTAGTTGGTGTAGTTGGTGTAGTAGCTGTAGTTGGTGTAGTTAGTGTAGTTGGTGTAGTAGCTGTAGTTGGTGTAGTAGCTGTAGTTGCTGTAGTTAATGTAGTTGGTGTAGTTAGTGTAGTTGCTGTAGTTGCTGTAGTTGCTGTAGTTGGTGTAGTTAATGTAGTTGGTGTAGTTGGTGTAGTAGCTGTAGTTGGTGTAGTAGCTGTAGTTGGTGTAGTTAGTGTAGTTGGTGTAGTAGCTGTAGTTAGTGTAGTAGCTGTAGTTGGTGTAGTTGGTGTAGTAGCTGTAGTTGGTGTAGTAGCTGTAGTTGGTGTAGTTAGTGTAGTTGGTGTAGTAGCTGTAGTTGGTGTAGTAGCTGTAGTTGGTGTAGTTGGCGTAGTTAATGTAGTTCGTGTAGTTGCTGTAGTTGGTGTAGTTGCTGTAGTTGCTGTAGTTGGTGTAGTTGGTGTAGTAGCTGTAGTTAGTGTAGTAGCTGTAGTTGGTGTAGTTAGTGTAGTTGGTGTAGTAGCTGTAGTTGCTGTAGTTGCTGTAGTTGGTGTAGTAGCTGTAGTTGGTGTAGTTGGTGTAGTTAATGTAGTTGGTGTAGTTGGTGTAGTTAATGTAGTTGGTGTAGTTGGTGTAGTTGGTGTAGTAGCTGTAGTTAGTGTAGTAGCTGTAGTTGGTGTAGTTAGTGTAGTTGGTGTAGTAGCTGTGGTTGCTGTAGTTAGTGTAGTAGCTATAGTTGGTGTAGTAGCTGTAGTTAGTGTAGTAGGTGTAGTTGGTGTAGTTAGTGTAGTTGGTGTAGTAGCTGTAGTTGGTGTAGTAGCTGTAGTTGCTGTAGTTGCTGTAGTTGGTGTAGTTAATGTAGTTGGTGTAGTTGGTGTAGTAGCTGTAGTTAGTGTAGTAGCTGTAGTTGGTGTAGTTAGTGTAGTTGGTGTAGTAGCTGTAGTTGGTGTAGTAGCTGTAGTTGCTGTAGTTAATGTAGTTGGTTTAGTTAGTGTAGTTGCTGTAGTTGGTGTAGTTGCTGTAGTAGCTGTAGTTAGTGTAGTAGGTGTAGTTGATGTAGTTGGTGTAGTAGCTGTAGTTGGTGTAGTTAGTGTAGTTGGTGTAGTAGCTGTAGTTGCTGCAGGTGGTGTAGTAGCTGTAGTTGCTGTAGTTGGTGTAGTAGCTGTAGTTGCTGTAGTTAATGTAGTTGGTGTAGTTAGTGTAGTTGCTGTAGTTGGTGTAGTAGCTGTAGTTGGTGTAGTTGCTGTAGTTGCTGTGGTTGGTGTAGTTAATGTAGTTGGTGTAGTAGCTGTAGTTGGT
Source organism: Porites lutea (assembly GCF_958299795.1). Lineage (NCBI taxonomy): Eukaryota > Metazoa > Cnidaria > Anthozoa > Scleractinia > Poritidae > Porites > Porites lutea. The sequence goes on along the minus strand of NC_133201.1, from coordinate 49,121,099 downwards.
GTAGTTAGTGTAGTTGGTGTAGTAGCTGTAGTTGCTGTAGTTGGTGTAGTAGCTGTAGTTGCTGTAGTTGGTGTAGTAGCTGTAGTTGCTGTAGTTGGTGTAGTAGCTGTAGTTAGTGTAGTAGCTGTAGTTGGTGTAGTTAGTGTAGTTGGTGTAGTAGCTGTAGTTGCTGTAGTTGCTGTAGTTGGTGTAGTTAATGTAGTTGGTGTAGTTGGTGTAGTTGGTGTAGTAGCTGTAGTTAGTGTAGTAGCTGTAGTTGGTGTAGTTAGTGTAGTTGGTGTAGTAGCTGTAGTTGCTGTAGTCGGTGTAGTAGCTATAGTTGGTGTAGTAGCTGTAGTTGGTGTAGTAGCTGTAGTTGGTGTAGTAGCTGTAGTTGGTGTAGTAGGTGTAGTTGCTTTAGTTGGTGTAGTTGGTGTAGTAGCTGTAGTTAGTGTAGTAGCTGTAGTTGGTGTAGTTAGTGTAGTTGGTGTAGTAGCTGTAGTTGGTGTAGTAGCTGTAGTTGCTGTAGTTAATGTAGTTGGTGTAGTTAGTGTAGTTGCTGTAGTTGGTGTAGTTGGTGTAGTTGGTGTAGTAGCTGTAGTTGGTGTAGTTAGTGTAGTTGGTGTAGTAGCTATAGTTGGTGTAGTAGCTGTAGTTGGTGTAGTAGCTGTAGTTGGTGTAGTAGCTGTAGTTGGTGTAGTAGGTGTAGTTGCTGTAGTTGGTGTAGTTGGTGTAGTAGCTGTAGTTAGTGTAGTAGCTGTAGTTGGTGTAGTTAGTGTAGTTGGTGTAGTAGCTGTAGTTGGTGTAGTAGCTGTAGTTGCTGTAGTTAATGTAGTTGGTGTAGTTAGTGTAGTTGCTGTAGTTGGTGTAGTTGGTGTAGTTGGTGTAGTAGCTGTAGTTGGTGTAGTTAGTGTAGTTGGTGTAGTAGCTGTAGTTGGTGTAGTTGCTGTAGTTGCTGTAGTTGCTGTAGTTGGAGTAGTTATTGTGGTAGCTGTAGTTGGTGTAGTTACTGTAGTTTGGGTTAGTTGCTGTAGTTGGCATGTTGTAGTTGTTGTGGTTGGTGTATTTCGGTGTAGTTGCTGTATTTTGGTGTAGTTGGTGTAGTTTGTCATAGTTCCTGTAGTTTTTGTAGGTATACAAGATTTTATTCTGACAGATATTAACCAAAAATACGTAAATCGTAACTTACGTGAACACCAAAAAAAATTGTTTGGTGTTCTTCGGTTGTTCTTGCCTGGTTAATACAGATTTTTATTTTTGTTATTGTTGTTTTTGTTTGTTTAATGAAATGATGTCTCTTTGTTATCTCGCTTATTTTGAATATTATCATAATTGATTAACTTTCTTATAAAGCTTTCAACCGGTAAAATTATTTCGTAGATTTGTTTTGCATTGTTTTGGTTAGATGATCGCAGCAATAAACACTTCATTGGTATATTACCTTAAAGTTTCGGAAAGTAACGAGCCTCCCAAAGAAGCAACCCCCAGAAAGTTGCGTTAAGATTTCACAGATGTTAGGAAACCCCCACTGCCGGAAATTAACGAGCCCCAAAAGTAGCGACCTCAAAATTAATTTTCCCTTTATGCCAGAAATGACGAAAAAAGTTTGACACCACAAGCTATATTTAACTGATTCGTGTTTTATTTTTATGACTATATTGGTTTTTGATTTTCCATTTCAAAGGAAAATACATACATGTAACTATCATAAACTGATTGTACATTGCATTTTTTCCCGAAAGTGTTTTCTTGTTCTTTCCTAGATATCCGTACATAATTAGAGGGAAACCGTAATAAATCCTTTTTCCAAGAACAAAACTAGTAAACGATATATTTAAGGCAACTAGTCTTTACATATGCATATGCTCACAATTAACTGAAAAATAGAACTTAAGCCTATCTGTGTATGTGTACGGTACAGGTTTTTGTACCATTGATTCAACAATTATTTAATTGCAACCATGCCTTATTTCGTAATCTAAGTTATTAATTATTATATGATACCAATCACGTCGTTTGTTTGCAGTTTTTAAAGGGGCCCAGGGCTGCTACATATTCTTTGGCCTCTTAATCACCAAAGTGGTGATACGTTTATGACAAATACAAATTAATTACAACTATATTAGCCACGAGTAGGAACCATCAGTATCTGGTTTCCTCGCAAACAGATATTCTTCATCATAGTTCCATTTTTTTTTTACTCTTGTCACGAGGGTTTTGAAGTTGGCACAAAGTTAGCCATATTTGTTCTATTAAGAATTACAATTGTAACACTTGCACGCTTCACCAATTGTCGTCGTATGAAAATAGTAGACGTGCCTTTTTAGACTTCTTGCCTAAATGAGGAAAAATCAGAAGCATTTGATAAGCTACAGATTGACCCCAGTGCAAAGATAAGGTACGAGCTGGTAATAAATCCATGGTCAATTTATATTGTCTATTTATTAATTTCTGATCAAGCAATACGACATTAACCTGCTTTTGCTCCCTGTCGATTTATTTATTTCAACCACGTTATCATTTTTTAATCAAGTCTGCCCATTCTTAATTTGGCACGAAACAAATCAAATTCCTGTTGTAGTCGCTGTTATGTGTTATACTTTTTTCTGCTGATTCTATTATGCTTTTTATTAGGTACTTGTTCCGACTTCCAGTGAAAAAGGATCATACAGTTGAAACTGAAAATATACCTAAGATTCTAGAGTTCATTTTAAGAGAGGGTTTATTTTTCAATGACTAAAATATTTTCGAGTGATTTATGCAATTCAAGTACAAGAACTATTCAGTTCAATGTATAATTTACCTGAAACGCCCGTTTTTGCTCTTTTTGGGAAGCCTCCCATTGAACGTTTTCTTTTCCATGCGTGTAAATCCTTCTTCACACCTGAAATAAATGACAGGTTGAGATTGCTTTGTGTATTATAATCAGTAGATATACTTGACAGCCGTCGCGATGAAGCAAAACGTTGTAGACCTTTTGCTGTTTTTGAAAATTCCCTTAAAATTAAACTATCAGTTGAAGTCCATTATCAGGGTTAGCACCTTGCTAGGCGCGTTTATAGGCGAGCCTTAAATTTACATTTACGTGAATAACAAATGAGAATGTCATCTTAAAAAAAAGAAAAATTGAAACGTACGAAATAGTGTTGGCTCTTTGACCTCTCCTTCCACTACCTTCATTTTTGATGCAGTATCAGCAAAAATCGTATCTATGAGCAAAGGAGAGTTTGAATCAATCTTACTGAAGGGATTAAAGGTTTCGAATTAAGTTTGGCGCACGGTCGTTGTTTGACGGATTCATCATGACTTTCTTTTTTGTGAATCATAAGACGCAACTAAGTCGGCAAACAATTTTCGAAGACTTGTTCACATTTTAAACCAAAGTGAGTTTTAAAAGTTTCATCATTGACATAACAATGGAAAGCAGTCGGTTGGTTTTTTTCAATAATATTGAAAGTTTTATATAAAAATGTATATGATATATATTCTCGGTCAATGAAAATAGTTCCTGACCACTGATGGAAGAAAAAAAAAGAAAACGCCTCAATCATATCACTTGCTAAATTACCTTTAGGAGAATTAGCTAAATTATCTCCTGGGCGGCGGGCATCTACTACATCTTCGTCATCCACAACTGAAGGTAAAAATAAAAATGAAATAAGCTATTTTAGAATGGTTGATAACTGACCAAATGACCGAGACATTATTTTCCTGTTCGGCGTTAGTTTTTTTGCTAGTACATTATTAACGACTAAGACGCTCTCTTTATCTTACGTAACACTTAAAATTATTAAAGAGACCTATCAGGGAGAAAAAAATGTAATCAGAGGGAGAAGACGTTGCTACACGCCGTTAGCAGTTTGCATCACCACAAACATTTGTTTCTCAGCAAAAACAAATGAGACTGCCAAATGAAAGTCTAAACAAATGTTTTCTGACAAAGACGATCAGCTTGCTTTTTATACATATCTATACGGTCATGTTTTCGTCCAAAAAAGTCAAATATTAAGTAAGGACTTTAAAAACTGAAGGAATGCAAAAATTTGTCTTGTTTTTATTAAATAGCCACTGCCAATGGAAGTTATTGGAATTTTCTTCTACTTTTCCCAATTTTTTTTTTTACACAAGAAATGTTTCAGTTTAATGACTTACGCTTCTGAGTTGACTCTTGGATTTCTTTAGTCACCGTTATCCCATCTAGAAATGAAGACCAAATTGTTCGTTACCTCAGTATTCTCAATTTTAAAATATTTGCAACATTATATAAGTAATATTAACAGTGATGATGATATGATAATAATGATAAGGTAAGTTAGGATTTACTGTACCTACAAATGATTTAGTTAGTTCCATACACTTTAGATTTTTCAGAATCCAAAAATTAACTGATTTGCTTCACGAAATTCAGTGTCCCTCCATGTAAACTAAAAAGTAAACAATCGTACCTGAATTGGATTTTTCCGGCAAAGACTGTTCACAAGTTCCGTCCTTTGAAGGAGTTAACGCTAGCGTTGTAAGACAAAGAGAGAAATACATATAGTTCCAGACTTCAGAATTTTTTTTCTCACTCTATTGCGTTTTCGTTTATAAAAAATAACAACACCCATCAGGCATTCGCTGCAGAAAGTCTACGAGCGGTAAAAAGGGGCTTTACTGAACGAATGTTTAGAACTTAAAAATTTAATTCAATGTCAAAATTTCGTATGATTCTAAAGCTTGTTGATAATTCATCAAGAAAAATATAATGTCTTTATATTTGATAGGCTTAACTTTACGTCCATTTTTTTAGACCAAAATAACCCCAAATCTAAATATTACAGTGCAAGAACTAGAACACCGAAAGATTTTGAATCCGTTGAAATAAAATTAATTGCCTTCGATTTGTGACTTTCAACTTGATAAAACACTACTGCTCGTCTATTTAAGCATTACATGAACAATTCTGCAGATCTCGAACTTTTATCCGGGAAAACCCTCATCCTCGATTTGCACAATTCTATAGCTTACACCCACTGTTATGGGCCTCAAAATTCACATGCCCAGACATTTTCGAAGAAAGGACACTTTTGTAGAAACGAAATATGTTCAAACAAACCGTAACCTCTTCATAACATAAAAACGCTGGTAAAGATGTACCTTTCTCCAGGCAATCCCTTTCCTCGTCATTGAAGGCATTTAGTGAGAGAAGAGTTGTTCTAACACTCTTGCTCGCAGGGTTTGGTTTTCTGGCTTGGCTACCTCCGAGATTGCTTCTTTTAAGATGGCTGTGAAGGTTATCAGGATTATAATCCTTTCCCTGATAAAATCCAGGCATTATCACCAGGCAATCTGTACCTTTTGATCTACCCATTTTTACTGTTTTTAGTACCTGTTATCGTGTAAAAGACAAAAAATAGAAAGAATCAAATTACTGAGAAACGAAAGGGGATATACGCAGATAAAAGAGATGTTAAAGAGATCATTATAAATCTTATTGGGCTTGTATTGTATAAGAGATGTGCTCTACTTTTTTCAAATTGGACAGATTTTTTAGGGTTAAGATCCTCAGGTGTTGGCGGGTTGTATCGCAAGTAAGTTGTAGTTTTGATTTACTTGAAAATCATATCTTCTCATATTTCAATAAGCTAGACCGCAGTCTAGGGACAGATTCGTAAAAAGGATTGCAAGCAGTCAGTACCTCTGATATCGGTGTGTGTATGATGAATTCCTTCAGATCTTTCTTGAAGGCCTGCAGTACATTAAGGGCTTTTGGGACATCCTTATCGTCCCCACCTACTTCGTTCAAAATTTCACCGGGCTGGTTCGCTATTGCAAACGGAGCCACAGTCTCTTCAAAGAACTTGTCGAGAATTTTTTTGTGGTTGTCACCAAACAGTTCACTACTAATCTGAAACAAAATGATACATAAACAACAATAACAATAATATAGTCATGATAATAATAATGGTCGACAAAACGGATAACAGGGTAGAAATTATAGATATATTTGTGCCGTGGGACGCCAATATTGAGAGCATTAGTACTAGCAGAAGCTTTTGAACATTATAAAGACTCCTCAAGGTCAGTTCAGTGTAACCGTTACAATGGAATACAATAGGAGTTGGCTAGGTAGTAGGCTAGGTTTTCTGACTCTACTTGCGTGCGAGTAATGTACCGATGATAATGTAACGAGAAAGAGAAAAAAATATAATTATTAAGAAAACTAAAACCAAATTTCAAAAAAAAACGTGTTCAATATGTCCGTTATTTTCCAAAAAGGGATATCAACTCATATCACAAAATTCAAAAAATTCAATAGCTTACTCTCTGGCTAAACCACATCGAGGTCGCGTAAGGGAGAATTGAATCAGGTAAACACCCGTTAAGACGGGGTGTTACCCAAGGTATGAGATCTGAGGCAATCTCATCCATGCCTTCCCTTAAAAAGGTACTTCCCATCCGCACGAATGAAGCAATGGCACTAGAAAAGTACCCTTGATTAATCATTTTTTTAATGTGTACATGGGCAGACACTTCGTTTGCGGTGGCCCCTCTTACAGAAGGACCCAAGAACGGTATGTACACGAGCCTTCGAAGTTCCCTGAAAAATACAACAAAAGTCTAGCTCAGTCAAACAAGTGGAAACTGTTAGCGTGATGAAAGTAATGCATTATATCAGTCACCGTCAAAATACACAAGTATCTTCCAATCTTTCTTCTAAAGCACGGCTATTAAAATTAGAATCCCCCCGTCATTAATCCGGCCTCTGTAACTCTGGACACGTTAGTTAAGGAATAAATCTGGGGTAGTAAAAGACCAAAGTGGGAACGGTTGTATTACACGATCTGGATTACTTGTGAATGGTTAGACGGGTTTTTTTGGGTTCTATGGAAAATGCTCACCTTGCTGACCCAGAGACGGTTTCGTTCGATGTGATCATCAGACCACATCTGATTTTCTCATGCCCTCTTGATATTGTTTCACGGCTGGCTCCGTTAAAGAAGTCTATGAATAACTCCTTTAATGAGGAAATGTTAGGTGGGTCATCCAGAAAGACCCCTAGCGTGCATTGACTAGCACGTTGTAAAATTTTTTCTTTCGTTGCAGTTTTGATAAAACCAATATCCTGAATTCCTGCAAAGAAAATTTAACCTGGTCGTAAGCTTTGCATACAAACTGGAATTGGTACTTAAGATAGTTTTAACAGTTATTCCTTATTTTCTTTTTTGTCTAATCGTTTTCGCGTTTGACAGAATGCATCCTAATCTTGGTGTTCCTGTGGTACAAGGCCACAAAATTTCGAGGTATCACGGGCGACTGCCGATTAGCTAGCTGCCCCGCCATTGATCTTATTAGGGGCAACTTGGCCGGGAACTGGATTCCTTTCAACTCGATTTCGTTTCCGAAAGGAACATTCCGTAATGACTCTCATTCTAAGAAGCTTCAATTGGGTATCATAAGAAATTTTAGACCCAGCTAAGGGGATTATAAGATCACTTTTGGGCTGATGATAGACTTGTTCAAGTAACTGACCTGCGCACGCCATTGCTAGCTGTAGCGCAGTTGTCTTTCCTCTCCCTGCTGGACCAACCAGAACCACGGTAGGAGATCCATCCAGCTTTCTGACCGCGTCGGCATGGATGGTCATGGCAAAACATCCCATTGTAAACATTGTTGCGGCGAAATTGTGTTTCAGAGCCAGTTCCATAGTCTAGAAAAATCCACATGTCAACGTTATTCCCTTTGTGTTATAATGAAATCAGAAGTCAGGAGAAGTCTAGAGATAACTCCACTTTTTTAAGAGGTAATTCCTGGTTTGTAGCGACTAATATTTGTAGGCCTCTACGTACAAAATTGTTAGAACCGAAATGTTTGTGGATTTTGTAAGTTAGCCTAAACAGGTTGAATTGGTTCTTATTTTACAAAAATTTTTACTTTAGGGCATCACTTAATTTCGCGAATATTGAATGTCAAGAAACATCATGAGCCATATTTCGCGACTTTTAGGGAAAGGTATAATTAGAGTTTTTCTATTCATTAATATGTGAACTAAGGATACTTTGACCTTAGCCTGCGAGCAACCTCTCAATTTGAGGGATATCGAGAAAAGTACACGCGCGTATAAATAGGAGAGCTTGCTCGCAGGCTACTTTGACCTCAGAACAGTAATAACAGAATTAATAATTTTATCCTAACAAAATGAATGTTAACACACGAGACTTTCAACAGTAGGTTTCCGACAATAGCTACAAAGGAAATACTTAATCTCTAATAAACTTCGTTCTTATTATGTTTTGTCAGACATAATATGGAGGTCCTTATTCTGTCCATGGTTATGAAATGTATTAAATTTTGCGATATTAATTTTTGAGTATTAAAATTTCGCAATTTTTCCGACATCGAGAACTTTAATACTCACGAAATTTGAGGGAATAAAATATTGTACAACGTGCAAGTTTAACTAAAAATTGAAAAAGCAGATCCATCGAAAAGATGTGCGAAATGGATAGTGCAGATAATAAAAACGAACAAAAAATGGGCACAATAAAGCAGGGACCGCGCGGTAGCCTAGTGTTAAGTTAAAATTTAAAGTCTTTTATGGTATAGACGATTATTTCATTCTTTCACCTTTTTTATTAATTTTTAATTAAAATGATTGGCTGAAAACTTACTGATATAGCACTCTTAAAGGGCTCGATGGACAGCGGTGTCTGAATACTTGCTCTCAAGTGCCGATCATCAGGCAAAAAGGTGAATTCTCTCTCATTTGCGGGAATTAGTACCCCTTCTCCGGTGATTTGAACCTAAGACAAACAAACGACAGCGTTAAGAAATTAGTTCCTTTGCAGTGTCCGTTTTCAGATATAGTACATACAGCGTATTATTATTTATGATGCCATATTATGAATATTAAATGATCGCCAATAGAGGATCGCGTGAATCATGCAGATTATTAATTTAAGTTTAATTAATTAAAACAATAATAATAATAACAATAATAAAAAATAAAGCAAGTAGAAAGGAGAAAATATCAAATAACAGTTTTACAGGCCGAACGAAATAAAAAAAAAACAGAGAGTTTGAGATTAAAACGGGTTGATACTTTGTTGTTATGTAATCGAGAGTTAATGGTAGCAAGTAAACTAAATTACAGTCGACTCCAGTTAACTCGAACCCTCTATAACTCGAACCTCCCGTTAACTCAAAGCAATTTTCATTCCCCTTCAGATCATTTTCTACAGAATTTTACCCTCGATAACTCCAACTTTTTTCTATTTCCCTTGAAGGTTCGAATTATCGGGAGTCGACTGTAAAATATAAATGAAAATCATTAATAACAACAACAGCAAAAAACTAATACTAAAAACAAACCGAGGTAAGAAAGTAATAGCTGTAAATATTGCAAGTCCCTTTGTAACCCTGTTTTCACTTTCTTCACTATTTTTTCCTGTTTTGCCGTGACTTGAAAACTCGCAAATGAAGAACACGTCCCTAAGACGTATATGTGTATGAATCTCCTTTTACATATGCTAAAAAAACAAATATTTGTTTGAATGGTAACACACGCTAAGGATTGTCCGTACCCCCGTAAATGTTTAGCTATGCTCGAGTTTTCCTTGATATAAAGGAGGCATGTGTTATTTTGTCCATTTTCTGTGCCAGTGCCAAATTTTCAAAGCTGAAACTGCCTGAATAACTTAATTTGTAAATAATTGTCAACAATGCTCTACACCCCCCTCCCCCCCCCAAAAAAATACAGACTATCTTGTTCGAGGGCGAGAAAATTAATTTCTTCGCATAAGACATATACTATACGAAAATGTAAAAATTTTACGAGGGTACCTCTCTAATTATTGATTATACCTCGTCAGACAAAACAAATACATCTCCTTGTTCGTGGTACTCCGTGGGGATTTTTCCCAAGACATCAGTGACAAATAGTAGGGAATATTTTTTTCCATTGAGAAACTTGTTGATTTTTCGTACTAGTTCGTTTTTGAACATGTGTTCAGATAGCGAACACACCAGACCACCCGCTGCATTACCCCGGAGGGCTTTGTTCAGGTGATTCACGAAAACATCCAGTTTCGGATTTGACGGAACAAACGCGTTGCTGAAAACAAGCAAGACAACAGGTTGATGTCAACAAATCAGTCAAAGCAGTATCAGTTAATTGAGATGGCGTTAATGCGAATGAGAGTACAAAAATTGGGGCGTTTTGAAAAAAACACTAGCTTAAAAACCTTAATAGAAGTTTTTTGGGCCACTTTTTAGGGACCGTTCATTTTTTAACAAATGCCCATAATTTTACAAACCATCCATACCATCCATTACAGTAAATAATTTGCCGTATAAAAAGAACTAACTGAAAGTTTCTCTGTAGGTTCTCACTGTAGTAAACAGACCCCCTTTGGAACGACAGCTAAACAGACCATGTTAGTTCATTGTTTAAGGCCATTCAAAACTTCCATTTGATTAAAGCGCAGCAGTTGACTTTAATTGTTTTTCGTTTTTTTTTCTAGGGGGGGGGAGGTCATCTCAATTATCAGTCGGGAATCAAGGGGGGGGCACCAAAACCAATGTTGATGAAGAAGGGGGTTACCATATTCTACAGGAACTGCCCTTCAAATCTCACCATCCCCACCCCCACCCCCCCCCCCCCCCTACCCCATAAAAAAATTAACGGACCCTTTCTAGACTTTCTTTCTGGACTCATTCCGAAGTACTCTAGCCGAGTTATGTGTTGCGAGCCACCTGCTGCATGTAACCTCTGTTGAAAGTACCACAAAGCATTTTTCCACGAACAGAAAAACAGTTTTGTCACTCTTTTTTCCCTAAGAAATGTAAGCATGCTTTTTTCAAAAATTCTATAAAAAGGCCGGAAGCTCGACGTGTGGTTCGTGTAACACTCGGTTCATTCTCATTTCTGAAGCATTAATCATAACGAAAAATCCATGATTAAATTTTTTTTTCGTAGTTACGTAAATATCATAACCGAACTGAATATTTGGGGTCGAAACGTACGTTACGGAGAAAAAAATGCTTATTTCTGTATGGAGTAACGTGACAAGGGCGAAATACCATATTCATTTTTAGGGGCTGCGCACCCACATTGCTATTTTTAGACTGATGTACACGTGGACCAGTGCAATTTTTGTAAGCCTTTGGGCCAAAAATGGTACCGGAGTACTAAACACATTGCTATCCATAGATTTAACAAACTAAAAATTTGACCATACAAGTACATACATGTTCACGTTATGGGGAAACGTGGTGACCCTCATGATATATCCGTCCTTCGCCCCCATGACTTGATGTACTGGTTTGAAGGTGAAATTGGACGCCGCCTTAAATTTCTTAGTGACACGTCCTTCACTATCCTTCTCGGACGTCTGAATACACATTTTGCTCTCGCGGTCAACAACTTTAGACTTTCCCATTCTAGAATTAAGACAATTGATAGGCCATTAACTACCGTTTAATCCTGACTCGGAAAATGAGTATGATTAATGTAAAGCATCCGTTTAGTCAAAATATCGAGTGTACATGCAATTAATATCAATTTTATACATAGAGTCTAATAGTCACATAGAGTCAAATCTAGAGGTTAATTCGAATTAGCCGTTTCTGATTCATTTGGATCAAAGTTGGAGGACGGTCTTTTTTAGAAAATGGCGGAAACCGATTTACACGCTATGAATGGGGGAGTGTTTAGTGACATCCCAAAGACGCATGCGATGGAGATTAGGGACAAAACGGCTATATGGAGAGTACCTGCTATTAAGAATGGTCATTCATTCATATCTAAAGTTGCCTGCAAATGTTATATGACGGGAAATGCACTTAGAGATATTGGGTAAGCTGAGTAGGATACGAAAAAATCAGCAAGGTCTTACGGGAAGGGATTTCCTAACTTTCTACAATACTTTGAGGAACTTGTTTAAGATGACTATTTTACTTACGTTAATCCGCGAATGCTTTGGTCAACGGTTTCCTATGAAGAAAAGTCTTGGGGGTCCTCTTGAGACTCCACTCACTGAACAAGTGTCGGAACAAAAGTTGGATGCGAATTTTGTAATAGTAACGCGAGTAACTTTTTCAGGAAATAAATTCCTTATTTGGCCGTGCATAACTCTAGTTGCACCCCCATTTCACAATGTATTACGCATTTCAAATAAACGAAGATTAGCCAAGTGTACTTGCGTCTCTTGTGTCGCAACTTTTATAGGGCCTCTAGGCAAGATTTTTTTCCTTGTTTTAATCCATGTGACACCAATAAAGAGTTCTTATTTCTTTGTCCTATCAGTATTTTTAAGTTGGGTTTCTTTGGTGTATTGAAAGTCCCACGTTTTTTCCGTCAATATCGCAACTGTTTTTTAATCGGGTTGTGCTTTTTTTTTTGGTCTGGGTTAGCGACGATCCTCTAGAGATTCCTATCACATTTACGTAGGAAGGTAGAGAACGTTTACACAACCTGGAGCCCAAGCACCCAGCTGGGCCCAAGCATATCATATGGCAAAACTATTCCCGGAACTATTCCAGTTGTATTTGGCCTAATCGTTTGTTTCACCTTGTTATGCAAGACCTTTCTGCAAACACTTCTTTTTACTCATCATTTTATTTTATTTTATTTTTTTACCGCTCAAAAACATTACATTAAAGTTTTTGCTATCTAAAATTAGTGCAAAATTGAGCAATCATCATGTGAAAAAAGATATCAATCCGCGGGCGAGTACTCCCTTACATTTGCTTTGTGTAGAACAGGAGCCGAAAATGTCTTAAGTTTTTGTCTGAAAAAGGGTCAGGTCACAAACCCCCACCAATGACTACCAATAACTAGTGGTAGCTAAATACGCATTCAACGCTCGTACTACACTGAGCTGAAACAAGCTTGTTTTTCATTTTGTCACCTTTGTACACTCTTATTCATATCTCAACTGTCAACAAGTAATTAGTAGAAGTAATCTCTATTAATGTGCAGTCGTTGGTGGGCAGGCCGGTGACTGGTTTGACTGGTTGGTCAATTAGCCCGCAAGTTTTACTTTACATCCTGTTTATAATACTGGAATAAAACAAAAAACAAAAAAATCGCGCAAGGGAAAATTAAATAAGAAAAAATTCATGCACGCCAATTAATCCTAAAAAATGTTAATGCTATAGCCTCAAAAAAAATTCATACAAGGAATTTGATAACGAAAAAATCTTCCTGCTGCTCGAAAGTTCCCACCCGCCCCCCCGATAACTTTTCTAATAGTCCTCCCAATATTTGTCTAAATCTGGGCGTGCTAATGATTTCGCAACCTGAAACAATGGTGGATGTTAATGTTTTAACTTGCAGTAACAATCTGTGTAAACAAACCATCTACTCATGTCCTTAACATATTAAATGAGATGCAAGCTATTACAGTATAATTATCATGAAGATGTTGTCTCTTTTGCTCTCGGGCTTGACTTTGGCCTCGGTTGTTTTCGTAAGTGATGCTGGAACCGTTCCAATGGAAATGCAATCTTTTATCGGTAAGTTGCTTGGACAATACTTGTCTGAGATAGAATCTGGACAGATTCTTCAACCAAGAGTGGTTTATCCTGCTGTGCAAGATGTTAAAGCCACAGAGAGGCCATATACACCATCGCCCATGTTACCAGTAATAATATGGGACCCTTTGATACAATTTCCTGATTTATTCAAGGGGTTCTGTTGTCCATATTGCGTTCTTGACCAAAAACCTGGAAAGTTGAAAACCTCAACGATGTGGAACGATGGAACTCGCAGACAGTTAAGTCCAAGGAAGGTATATGATCTCCATCATTCCGTACTGCTCGTGGCCAGAAGATATCGCTGTACCGAAGACAGTGACCACTGTTTTGTGTCAACTCACATCTCTATCATGGAATTCCTAGAAGAGCATAAATCAGTGTCATTTAAATTGACCGTGAAAAGTGGATATTTCTACACCTTATCAGAAGCAATTTGTGCAATGGTTGATCGTGGGATGTCATTTAAAAAAATCGAGAACATAATCAAATCTATCTATCAAAGAACTGGTGTTGTAATGATTAACCACAGCAAAAAGGAAGCAGTATTCCCATCGGCAAAATTTATAGAAATGATATTTGTAGACGAATTCTACAACAGGGAACAATATTATATCAGCTCCATCAAGAAGACAACAGCCGACTGGATATCAGCGGATCACACATTCAAATCCGTCATGAACATAGGTTATCCACGGAAAGAAGATGGAAAGTGGATTAACGTTTTCAATGCACTATTTTGTGTTCTAAATGAGAAAGGCCAAGTAATTAAATGGCGGTTCACTAAATCAACGAAGGCGGAAGAAACTGAAATTCTTTTCCGAGAACTATCATGTCGCCTGAGAGCACAAAGAAAACAAATGCAAGCGATTTACGTTGACAACTGCTGTCAAATACGAAAGAAACTAAGAGCATTTTTCAACGACCTACACTTGCAGGTTAAACTAGATCTCTTCCATGCCATAAATCGCTTTTTGGTCACCATACCAAAAAGATGGAGTTGGCGAAAAGCAATAGCCAGGCAATATCGGAATGTCTTTCGAGCCGCAGGAGACTACGGAAAAACAAGGAAAAGAGAAACGCCATCATCAGAAACTCTATTACAAAACATTGAAATTTTTGAAAAAAAGTGGAAGGGCATGAGATCAGGAAGAAGGCTGGTACTTAACAAGAAATCTTTGCGAGCTATAGAAAATATTAAAATTCATATCAAGGAGGGTTGCTTGTCAGAGATTCCCCCTGGGTGTGGAACAAACAAAAACGAAAGGCTACACAGAAAGCTTCGAAAAATTGCAGGAAGAAGTAAGTTAGGTGTTAAACTTGCGTATGCTCTGTTTACCAGAGCTTTTCATCTCATAAATACTGAAATAGATGAAAAACAGGGATCTAAAAAAGAAGTAGTGGAAACTATCGATGTAGAAGAGAATTTTGGCTTTTATAAGAATGCCAATAGAAGCGTTTTACCAGCTGATATCCTGAGTTTCAACGGATCTAATTCCGAGCAAGACAGTTTGATGCTGGAAGCCATTATCAATAGAGCAGACGTTTCGAGCAAAATATATAATAACATAAAAGGTAATGGACTAGATGAACTGGAAAGTCACGATTTCCGTCGGTCACTATTGGTTTTCCAGTCAATGAATAAAGAACATAACACCAATCATTCAAGTCAAAGCATCCTTGATCAGCGCGCAGAAAATATGGGTTTTAGAAGACAACCATCACCAAAAGATGGGGACTGCTTCTTTTTTTCGCTCGCTTTACAGATATCGAACTTGTTGACCACATGCGACGAAAAAGTTGAAGAACAATTCAACAAACTTGGAATCAAAAATCAACAAAGTATTACCGAAATAGCACGAAATTTGCGACAATTAGTGGTTCAAGAATGGTTAAGTAACAGCGAACAATACCAACACTTTGTTCAACCGGGCCTTGACTATTATTCTGAAGCGAAACGATTCCTAGTGCCAGGTCATTTTGCAGCGAGTATTGGCGATGCTATGCCACTTGCCGCAGCCAATGTCCTCCACCTTCCCCTTGTCCTTGTAACGTCAGTAACAGATTGGCCTTTGACAATCGTTACGCCACAAGTTCAGGCTATTTCCAATGTGCCGCTGTATCTCGCATTTACACAAGAGGAAAGTGGTCATTATGATTCATTGATTGAACTTTCAAGACCCCAATTTGTAGGAAAATGCAGGACAATGCGGGAAATCCGAATAAAGTGCCGTTGTGGTGTCAACAACAAAAATGCAAATACTTTAAACTGTTGCGAGGTACCAAAACAAAGTATTGGGAGAAAAAGAAAGTACTCAAGTAGATGCAAATGTTTGAAAGCGGGAATAAAATGTGGGGATAAGTGCAAATGCAAAAGCTGTGGAAACGGAAGAAACTCACCTAAAGCAAAGCAAAGAAAGAACTACAAAAGCAAGTTTATTAAAACATCTTTCACTAAAAGAATAACAGAAAAACCATTTTTATTACAAAGGGAAGGCGCGGATTACACACGTAGCAGTTTTTCTGTGTTGGAACTTATGATTTTGGAATTTTGTCTACTGTCGTTGGGAATCAGATCTTGTAAAAAGAAACCAGAAAAAGTCGCAAAGCTCTACAACTCATGTATTGATTTTTATAACCGCTCTACAGCACACAAATTAACTCGGAGGTCGATTATTGAAATAAAAAAGGAAATGAACAAACACAAAAGTAGCAAGAACAACAAAAAATAGTTTTATTTCAAATCTTTACTTACATGTAACAATGAAGTAACAAACAAGGGTTAATCGTGTAAGTCGCAATGGTCATTTAATATATGTGATCCAGGGCTCTTTATTTATGCGGGCAAAAATAGACGAATACTAAATCGCACTCTCTATTCACCAAAACTTTCACATAATGACAATGCTTTAAAGTAATTACGGTGAGGTCACTATTTGAGGTTTAATGACCATAGATTTTAGGGAAATAGGGAAAACGGCGCTAAAATGAAGATAATACGTAAATTTCAAGTGCTAGATGCAGTCAGACATTGTGTAGCGTAATTACATAAATATTAAGAGAAAGGAAATAAAGGTGAAGACATCATATAATTTCAATGAAATTATATCAAATATCATCATTATATAAGATTAATTACCCGTTAGAAAGAATAAATTTCAAGAATCACCAGAACGTTTTCGAGATCCTCCCAATTACTAAGTACATAAACAAGTGTCATTTTGGCGAGAAAACTAGTTGGCCGTCGTCAATCTACTACGTTCTTTAGCGAGAACGTAAAAAGAAACTTTAAAAAGGGGGGAAAAAGTGATCGAATGTACATTACAATCTCGTCATCGTATTCCTACAACTATACCAACTGAAAAAAAGTAACTACATCGAAACTACACCAAACTACATCGAACTACAGCAGAGATGCCAAACTCTGGAAATCTGAATTCTGGAGACTCTTTCTTTTGCATTACTCCCCGACTATCAATGATCAACCCCCCCGCTCCCCCCCCTCCCCATAAGCACAATTCCATCCAGTCCCTAATAGGCTTAGCACATTATATAAAGTTTTACACGAGGTACAGACCATCACAATTAGCTTTTATGATTGTTTGTGAGCGATGAAACATGTGCGAAAATACCGCAGAAAAAAAAATTACTAATTATACTACACCAACTACACTTACTACACCAACTACACTAACTACACCAACTACAGCAACTACACCAACTACAGCTACTAAACAAACTACAGCAACTACAGCCAACTACACTAACTACACCAACTACATTAACTATACACCAACTACACCAACTACAGCAACTACAGCAACTACAGCAACTACATCAACTACATCAACTACACCAACTACACCAACTACACCAACTACACCAACTACACTAACTACACCAATTACATTAACTACACCAACTACAGCAACTACAGCAACTACACCAACTACAGCAACTACACCAACTACATTAACTACAGCAACTACAGCAACTACACCAACTACATTAACTACACCAACTACCTAACTACACCAACTACAGCTACTACACTAACTACAGCTACTACACCAACTACACCAACTACATTAACTACACCAACTACAGCAACTACAGCAACTACACCAACTACAGCAACTACAGCAACTACAACAACTACACTAACTACACCAACTACATTAACTACAGCAACTACAGCTACTACACCAACTACAGCTACTACACCAACTACACTAACTACACCAACTACACTAACTACACCAACTACATTTACTAAAGCAACTACAGCTACTACACCAACTACACCAACTACATTAACTACAGCAACTACAGCAACTACAGCAACTACACCAACTACAGTTACTACACCAACTACAGCAACTACAGCAACTACAGCAACTACACTAACTACACCAACTAAATTAACTACAGCAACTACACCAACTACAGCTACTACAGCAACTACAGCAACTACACTAACTACACCAACTACATTAACTAGAGCTACTACAGCTACTACACCAACTACACTAACTACACAAACTACAGCTACTACACTAACTACAGCTACTACACCAACTACACCAACTACATTAACTACAGCAACTACAGCAACTACACCAACTACAGCTACTACACCAACTACAGCAACTACACCAACTACAGCAACTACACTAACTACACCAACTACATTAACTACAGCAACTACAGCTACAACACCAACTACAGCTACTACACCAACTACACTAACTACACCAACTACACCTACTACACTAACTACAGCTACTACACCAACTACAGCAACTACACCAACTACAGCAACTACAGCTACTACACTAACTACAGCTACTACACCAACTACACTAACTACACCAACTATAGCTACTACACTAACTACAGCTACTACACCAACTACACCAACTACACCAACTACATTAACTACACCAACTACAGCAACTACAGCTACTACACCAACTACACTAACTACTCCAACTACAGCTACTACACCCACTACACCAACTACACCAACTACACCAACTACATTAACTACACCAACTACACCAACTACAGCTACTACACCAACTACAGCTACTACACCAACTACACTAACTACACCAACTACAGCTACTACACTAACTACAGCTATTACACCAACTACACCAACTACACCAACTACATTAAGTACAGCAACTACAGCAACTACACCAACTACAGCTACTACACCAACTACAGCAACTACACCAACTACAGCAACTACACTAACTACACCAACTACATTAACTACACCAACTACAGCTACTACACCAACTACACTAACTACACCAACTACACCTACTACACTAACTACAGCTACTACACCAACTACACCAACTACACCAACTACAGCAACTACAGCTACTACACCAACTACACTAACTACACCAACTACAGCTACTACACTAACTACAGCTACTACACCAACTACACCAACTACTGCTACTACACCAACTACACTAACTACACCAACTACACTAACTACAGCTACTACACCAACTACACCAACTACAGCAACTACAGCTACTACACCAACTACTGCTACTACACCAACTACAGCTACTACAGCAACTACACTAACTACACCAACTACAGCTACTACACTAACTACAGCTACTACACCAACTACAGCTACTACACCAACTACACTAACTACACCAACTACAGCTACTACACTAACTACAGCTACTACACCAACTACACCAACTACAGCAACTACAGCTACTACACCAACTACACCAACTACACTAACTACATTAACTACACCAACTACAGCAACTACAGCTACTACACCAACTACACCAACTACAGCAACTACACCAACTACACCAACTACACCAACTACACCAACTACATTAACTACACCAACTACACCAACTACAGCTACTACACCAACTACACCAACTACACTAACTACATTAACTACACCAACTACAGCAACTACAGCTACTACACCAACTACACTAACTACACCAACTACAGCTACTACACTAACTACAGCTACTACACCAACTACACCCACTACACCAACTACACCAACTACACCAACTACACCAACTACATTAACTACACCAACTACACCAACTACAGCTACTACACCAACTACACTAACTACACCAACTACAGCTACTACACTAACTACAGCTACTACACCAACTACACCAACTACAGCAACTACAGCTACTACACCAACTACTGCTACTACACCAACTACAGCTACTACACCAACTACACTAACTACACCAACTACAGCTACTACACCAACTACAGTTACTACACCAACTACACCAACTACACCAACTACAGCTACTACACCAACTACAGTTACTACACCAACTACACCAACTACAGCTACTACACCAACTACACTAACTACACCAACTACACTAACTACAGCTACTACACCAACTACACCAACTACAGCAACTACAGCTACTACACCAACTACTGCTACTACACCAACTACAGCTACTACACCAACTACACTAACTACACCAACTACAGTTACTACACCAACTACACCAACTACAGCTACTACACCAACTACAGCTACTACACCAACTACAGCTACTACACCAACTACACTAACTACACCAACTACAGCTACTACACTAACTACAGCTACTACACCAACTACACCAACTACATTAACTACACCAACTACAGCAACTACAGCTACTACACCAACTACACTAACTACACCAACTACAGCTACTACACTAACTACAGCTACTACACCAACTACACCAACTACATTAACTACACCAACTACACCAACTACAGCAACTACAGCTACTACACCAACTACAGCTACTACACCAACTACACTAACTACACTAACTACACCTACTACACTAACTACAGCTACTACACCAACTATAGCTACTACACTAACTACAGCAACTACAGGTACTACACCAACTACACTAACTACACCAACTACAGCTACTACACTAACTACAGGTACTACACCAACTACACTAACTACACCAACTACAGCTACTACACCAACTACTGCTACTACACCAACTAGACCAACTACACCAACTACATTAACTACACCAACTACACCAACTACAGCTACTACACTAACTACAGCTACTACACCAACTACACCAACTACAGCAACTACAGCAACTACACCAACTACACCAACTACACCAACTACACCAACTACAGCTACTACACCAACTACACTAACTACACCAACTACAGCTACTACACCAACTACAGTTACTACACCAACTACAACTACTACACCAACTACTGCTACTACACCAACTACAGCTACTACACCAACTACAGTAACTACAGCAATTACATCAACATTCTCATAGTGGGCTTAGTGGTCACTTAATGCCTCTATATTCGTGACGGTTATCATGAACCCATTACCCAAACGAGCCGTGCGTTGTAAAAATTCCCCCACGGTAAAATTGGCTGTTTGATAAGCATGGGTGAACCCATGCGCCGTGATGGCAAAATTGACAAAATGATGGGCAGGTCGCTGCTCACGGCCCAGTTCTGTTTCAATTGCTTGATGGAGTGCTTCGGTCAACGCCAAACCAATATTGTCTCCAGGGACTGGATCCCGCAATTGTCGTAATTGCGCATTGAATTGCGCCCGCTCCACTACATCACGCCAGCGGCGTCGTCGACCAATAGGTTGCATAGTAAACTGAAAGAGAGGGCCACGGACGGCAGCCCCTCCCAACTGTTCCCACCGATCATAGGCGCGGTCCAATAAAGCATCCCCTTCGTCATCGTCACTGAATGGATACGCCTCCGCCATGACAGCGGCAACAATTTGAATTTTCCCGCGCTGGACGTGGACTTTTATAGACCTTCTCACGTGATCTCTCCTGCGCAGGGATTGGTGGACCCAGCTCAGGTGAGAGTCAGGTGAGGGGGTTTGATCAACCAGAAGAAGATCAAGGGGGGTCCCCACCATGGGTACAGACTCCTTTCATCTCCTCAAGGCCTGGACCGAGATCGGTGATTGGTGGATTGAACCTTAGATAAAGTCTGTCAATCAGAACAGACGTCAGTTGCGTTCGAGAATGCCCAACAAAAATCCTGAAGAGCAGAAACGCTTGAAACACGAATGGTACGTCAGGAATAAGGAAAGATTGTTGAAACAGAAACGTGAACGGCGAGCGGCCCAGAAAAAAGTGAAACCCCCCAAACCGCCTAAACCAGCTCCGACCCCCGAACAGGAAGCCCAAGCCCGTGAAGCCAACCGACTGGCCTGTCAACGGTATCGAACCAAAAACGCAGCCTACGTGCGTCTATTGAACCGGGACTATTACCACCGGAACCGCGAACTGATCACGCAGCAGCAGCGGGACCGACGTGCCAGGGATCGACAGACCAAAGAGGGTCCATTCCGAAAGTTACGAGCGTTGGCAGACGTGTGTGCTGCTCGTTTGCTGGAATTGCAACATGGATACGCCCCCATCGAGCCGAAAAAAGCGGGACCCCGAGAAAAATAGGATTCAACAAAAACTGTATCGACAGCGACAGTATGCGGCCATAAACTGGATCGAGAATACAAAGGCCCTCAACCGTCGACGCTACCACGAGCGCATGGCACGCATGAAAGCCAATGGGGACTACGAGGCCTTCAAAAAAAAAAAGTGGAGTATGGGATGAAGCGCTACTATGCCATGCCGGAAGAGAAACGCAATGAGGTGAAAAAAAGAAACGCGCAAGCCCAAAAGAACTGGATGGCGAAAATGAAGGCAGAGGGGACTTACGAGGCCTACAAACATCGGCTCAATGAACGGCGACGGGCGTTGCAAGCAGAGAAAAAGCGAATTTTGGGCGAAGAGGGGTGGAAAGCCTTGCAATCCAAAAAGTACGAGCAACGGATGGAGACCATTCGGCGTCAACGATGGCAATGGTTGGACGAGCAATTAGAGCGTCCCTTTCCCCTCCCGTGGTGGCCGTTAGACTGGTCCGACTCCGAATCTGACGAGGACCCTGTCCAATCAACTCGTTCCAATGCATTACAACAAGTGCAACAATATTTGTAAGAACAATGTGAGTTTTATTAAAACATGTGTTTAGATCATTCCATCTTGTGATGACTGTGTTCAACTTAATTACATGCCCAATCTCAGTTTAGTTTTCATAATGCGTCTCACAATACGCTCCGTCAGGGTTTTACTACCAGGGAGTTGATCAATCTTGGCAATCATCTTGCGATCCGCCACCCATTTATCTTTTAAAGTCTTGGCTTTATCGTAATCCATGTCATGCACTTTCGCAATCCTGTCTAACCGGTTGATACCGGGATCCCCACGGGCCAAACGTTTTTTCAAATGGGTGCCAGGGCCCATATACTGATAGCCAGGCCAATGAAATTCAATCCCCGTCTTGTTGAGGAGGTTTTGCACATCAAATAACTTGCCCCCACGTTGCGATCGTCGTCGTCGCCTCGGTCGGGCACGGGAGGCAGCCGTCACACGACGTCTCCGTCCCATTACGGGGTTTTCCACGATTTCCAATCCAAGGCTTTCTTGGCCAGACTGAGGCCTTTCTTTTTGGCGACTCCGGCGGCTTTTTTGCGAATCCCGCGCTTGACCGCTTTCTTGATGGAATCCAC
The DNA here is from genome assembly GCF_958299795.1 of Porites lutea. NCBI lineage: Eukaryota > Metazoa > Cnidaria > Anthozoa > Scleractinia > Poritidae > Porites > Porites lutea. The sequence continues at coordinate 49,097,965 of NC_133201.1, read as the reverse complement.
CCGTTCACTGGGGGTATCCCAGGGTTCTGCGCCAGGCTCTTCTGAAAAGGGCAACTCGTGTGCCAACTCCGCGCTGCTCGGTTGAGGCGTAAACTTGAGTTTCTTTTTAGCACTGGGGGTGATGTTCGGTTTAGGCGGGACAGGTGGTTTTCTGGGTCCAGCCGGCGTGGAGCCTTGTTTTATACCCCGGGTGGCCATGACCAATTGCGTGAACCACGCTTGCATAGGCCCCGCCTCAAAATCATCATCCTCGCCGGGCGTCGTAGCCTCTGCGGCGCGCACACCCCCCGCGGGCGCTCCAAAGGGTTGACGCACTTTTTTGGTCCAATGGCGTAATTGACGGCTCACGGCTTTGAGTTGCGGTCGTTTCCAAGCATCCGGGACCTCGCTGGTCAGGAGCACATGTTGTCTGGCCGCCAAATCCGCGGCTTTACTCAAGCGAGTATCTTCCACCAATTCTTGTTTGTACTTTTCTTTTAATTGTAAAAAAGCAGGGGCGTTGTCCACCGTGGTGCTCACCATCTCGGGTTCCATGATGCAACTGACGTGTCTTATCTAGCGCATGCAACGTTTATAACATCGGTAGAGTTCAGGCCAGAGGGCGCCGCCTGTTTGAGCCATCATGATGGCGCGCCGTCGTTTCACCGAATGCGCGGGTTTGGCCATGGCGCGTAAACTCTGGGCATGGGGTTTGAGCAACGTGATGGTATGTCGAGAACGGGGCACGGTGCCACGGAGCGTGTTCATCACCAATTCACTGATGGCATTGATCTGATCCGCATTTGCCATCCGCAACAATTCTTGTCGTTTATGTTGATTGGCTTCTTGTAAGACACTTTTCAAGAACGGGGCTTGACGTTCCATGCGCCACGCCATGCTGAAGGTTCAGGAATTGCCACGACCCCGCTCTATTTATGGTAAATTGGGCCCCACATGAACGACACAGTTCCCCATGAAAATGCCGTTGCATATGACGTCGACATCGCTGACACAACGCGGCCTCAATCTCCTCCGTCCACTCTAACGTCAACGTGATGGCCTTGCGAGGGGGTCTAGTCCGGTCGACGAACACGGACCCTGGGTTTGTATTTTCGGAGCCACAAAGGCGAGAGAGCCATTGCCAACAACGGTAGCCTACCTCCGCGTTGCAGACCACGTCGACGGCGTCGTTTTCGGGGGACATAACGGTGTCGGCGTCCATTGGGTCCACGGACCATCCTCCAATAATGTCTGGGTCCCTACCCAGCGTGTCTTTTATAGCTTTCTCAGCGTTTTAAACCCGCCCCACCCCGTTCGACCTAACATCCGCTGAACCCGTCGTTGAATGAATGCCTGTTGCTTGGCACTGATCTTGCCCACTTTTTTCTTTTTCTTTTTTTTCAAGGCGATGGCTGCCCCGACGGCAATAGGGAGGAGGAGCGGGAGAATCCCCCCTCGTTGCTGTCGGCGTCGTGTTCGTCTACCACAATGCATGATGTCCAACGAAAGACACGCCTCTTGTCTTTTTATACTTTTTTTTCACATGATGGAACAATTAAACGATTCCCCCGCATAGCGTTTTCGTTTGCCAGATTCCCACTCTCGTGTGCGTTTGTCGGCAATAGCGATGGCACGTTTGGTTTGATGATCCCCAATGGCTTTGGTGATCCCATACCCAGCTTTGAGAATCCCGAGAGGCAGGCCGGGCCCGACACCCCCTACTTGACCTCTTCGTCGTTTGGCGGGGGATCGACGTCGGGTTGTGGTGCGTTTGCGTTTGCGTCGAGGGGCCATCCCACTTCGACATCGGCCACACATGGTTTTGGGACGGTCGAATGAAGGACCCCTGTTTTTATATCTTTTTTGTTCACGGGCGTCGACCCCGTCCACGGGCTCGGCCACGGCCACGGCCACGGCCTCGGCGGGGTGGTACAGGGGGTGGACTTGGACTGGACGTTCGCGTCGACGTGCGACGTACCGACGGTCGGCCTCCCTCTTCATACACGGTGGTGACGGTATTGGTATGCGTGATATTGCGAATGCGTCTCCCTCGCGCCCGTTCTTGCGCATCTTCGTTCAACAAATCCAACCGTCGCCTTAAACCTCGCCGTCGATCCTCGTCGTCATCATCTTCATCCTCGTCCTCCGACGGAGGGGAGGAATCGGGGGACGGTGGAGAGGGCACGCGGGGACGTCGTCGCGGTTGTTTGGCAGCCACGGTGGGACGGCCCGTCGGGGTCGTCACCGTGGAGGTGGTGGTCCTGGTGCCGGCTCCAGCACTGCGTCGGGAAGTGGAAGGGCGGGAGGGAGCCGTGGTGGTCGTGGCGGTGGTGACAGGGCGTGGTCTGGGTCGTCTGGAGCTGGTAGTAGTGGCCTTGGGACGTGTGCGGGTGGACGTGGTGGGACGGGTTTGGGTGGCTGTCGTGGTGGGTGGTGGTGGTGGCGGTGCCGTGGTGGTGGTGCCTGTGCCTGCCACGGGGGGTAAGGTGAACGCCTCCAAGGCATCGTCCACATTGACCGGGTAGGTCAAATTAAAATCCTCAATCTCTTGATCCAATTGGGCTCGATTCACGGGTTGGGTCAAGGCCGCCACCATGTCCGTCATGCTACTGAGATCTGGGGGAGGGGTGGTGGGCGAACCCACCCCGGCGGGCGAAAACGTCGGCGTGTCCATGCGGGTCGCTAAGTCAGTATGTTGTCCGCCTTCTCTTTGCCGACGGACCCTGGCGAGTTCTCGTTGCAGCTCGTTTTCGAACGGCAGGGACATCCACGGGAAGGGTATGGACTTGCGCCTTGCCTTCTCGGCGCGTTAAATGACTCCACAAGCGGTACCGATCATCCGAGGCCGGATGCACATCCAACATCAAATAGCCAAAAGGACGGGACGTGATGCGTTTAAATAGGCGCAAGACTTGACGCCATCGGTCGGGAAAGGCTTGCAGTAAAATGGTGCGTATGCCCGTTTGATCCCGGGGATTCTTGAAGGCCACAATGTAATGCGCGTTGCGATTAATGGTCTTGGCAAATTTACCCGGTGGGAATAAATCTTGCGTCAAATACAAGACGGTGATGTTGCGATGATGGGAATCTTTGGTGAACAAATCCAACACGCGTTTGTCCTGTCCCCCTTCTTCCATCAAATCGTCCAACACCAGCACTCCGCCGCGCGTCCGGCCAAACCATTGGGTTAAATGACGGGGGTCCGGTAACCCGCGATGAAACTGAATCCCCTCTTTCTTTTGCATACGCTCATACCGGGGTTGCCATCGGTCGTACGCGTAGACGATCTTGTGGGGTTTGACTTGAAACACGTGGAGGTCCCGTAACCATTGTTCCACTAACTCGCTCTTGCCACTGCCCGACGGGCCCGCGATAATCACACTACTGGGGTGTCGGATCATCCTTCCCACGGTCGAGGGTGACGTCGATAATGACCCGTGGCCCCTTTAGCGCCCATGCGTTTATACCGTTTGCTACGTCCCAATTTATAGCCGATTTTGGCCGCTTTGGCCAACACGCTCATGATGCCTCGCCCGTTTTGACGAAAACGGGGTCGTCGGGAGGAAGCGCGCTGTCGTCGTCGTCTGGGCATGCCGTCCAATACTCGTGGTAGAGGCGTGGTGATTCGAACTGAATCAGATGTTCCATCGTCTCTCTTAAATGCGTTTCTTGCATGGTGTCCATGTACTGTTTGAGGGAAACCCAGTCCTGGTCTTGCGCCAGTTGGCGGGCCACCAACCAATGATACCCATCCCAGGCATCCACCCCTTGGACGGTGTTCACCCGTTCAATGGGGTGGGACCACCAATACAGGGTTTCTTCTAACATGAAGGCATCGATCACCCGCTTGACATCCCCTCGCGTAATCATGATGAGAGTTCAAATGACCACTCTTTCACCACACAACTCGTTTTATGGTGTTTTTTATTTCAACACTCACAAGGATTACAAAGCATAAAGGCCTGGCGGCTCACATTCTTTTGCCCTCCCTCCTCTGGGCGGGCATCGACTTCATCTTGGACTTCTTGTTTAATCACCCGTTTCAACTGCTCGGCCACTTTCTGATCATTCAACACTAAATTGTCGCAACTCCATTGCCCCAAAAAGTCTTGATACGACTGGCCTTGGGCACGGGCTTTCAGAAAAAATAACGCATAATGGCCACAGGTCTGACTATCCAAGGCTTGCAACGTCTGATCACTGCGGATCAGGTGTTTCCATTGACTCCACCATTGGTGCAGGTCGGGGTGGGTGTACACGTGTAGGGGTAGCCCATAACTGTCAAAGACCTCGCACTTGTTCTGTTCCGTCCACAGGCCCAACCAATGTTGTCCCGGTTCTCCCGCCGGATCCGTGTTGACAATGTAGGCTTGACGGACACTCTTGGGAGGTGAACGGGGTAACTGGTCGGCGGGGTACACGCCATGAAACACGCGTCGCAAGGTGGGATCTTCTAGGGCCAACGCTCGCAGCACCCTATCACTGAGCGCTACAAACTCCATGCCCGGTGTCTTCTGTCTTCTGATACCACGTCAGCCGTTGATGTTGTACTTTATACCTCCCATATGATTGATCTCATACATGTTTTCATACTCGCTCCAGACCAACACAGTGATGTTGTGTCCCACAGCGGCAGCAAAATCAATGATCAGTCGCACATTGCCCGATTGACGGGGGTTGCGATACTGAGGATCATCGGCTTTTCCACTAGGCACATTGTTGAACAAGAACAACGTGCAGTTCTTGCCTTGTCCCCAATCCCCAGGCAGCAGGAGAGGAATCTTATCTTCATTGTAGGCACCCATAGCTTGTAGAAATCGATCGTACCCCAGGAGATCTTCATAGGCTTCTGTTCCAGTCAGTTGCAGGGTTCTGTAAGGGTATTCTTCTCCATTCAAGGTCTGACGTATCTGGGTGACCCCAAACTTTTCAAAGGCAAAGGGGTAGCGTTGTAGGTTTCCATTGAAGGCATCCGAATGCAATAACCCGACCATCACTCGGTCAGGAAATCGACCCACAAACACATTGTCTTGTTCCCACTGGGTGGTTCGTCCATCAAAGGAAAAAGTGCGGATTTCGCTCCGCACCACGGGGTAGCGGGCAATTTGTTTGCCCAGCTGTCTTTCTTTCTGCAGTCTGACATAGACACTGGCATTCAAGGTTACTTTTCTCATCAGCAAGGTGACTTTGATGTCTTCTGGGTGAATGGCTGGAAATTTCTTGGCGACTAAGGTGCCTTTGTTGGGGGTACCTAGCAAGTAGACGGTGTTGGGGTTAAGGAAGAGTTCAAAGTCCATCTGGACATTGGGGACCAATAATTTGCCTGTCTTGAGGGGTGGCAAATGGGGACGGATGAGGAAGGTGTGCCAATGTTCTTCCAGTAATTTGCTGGTCAAGGTTCTCAAGTCTGCATTGCCACTCCACTCGGCATCCGTGGGGACATCCGAATTGGCGGCGGTGGCTCCCATGACATTCACCACATTGAGCTGATTGACCCATCCTTGAGGGGCTAACTTGGTGGCACCTTCTTCTCGGTTGTAGCTCAGGAGGGTTTCTAGGTAGGCTCTGTAATGGTAGGTGTTGCTCTGTTCCGTCATGAGGACCCCATTCATGCTCAGGGTGATATCTCGAAAGATAGAGTGTCCAAAATTGTTGACGCAGTACACATGTCTCGATTCGTTGGCATTGGAGATGAGCAGCCCTGCATCCAAGCCTGTATACCCAGCGGCTGGATCGGTCAGACGGACTTTGACTTTGAATCGGAGGGAATTGGTATCGTAATAATCGTCGGAGCCCGGGATGGAGAACGTGATGGGCTGGATGTCCGTCAAGGCAGGTTGAAACTCCACCTCCCGAGAGGCTTCGTACCGATAATCCACATCGGGCACGTCAAACAGTTGGAGCGACATGATGCGGTCTGTCCCTGGGGTTCAACGGCGTCCTCTTTTTATACCTTTTCGCCTACGTTGCCTCCGGGCTTTGGCTTGGTTGGCCCACAACACCTGTCTGAGATCCCCCTGGCCAAAAATCGTACCCCCATTCATCCGTTGCTGGAGCCAGCGTGTTCTTCTAGCTTTTTCTTGGTCTGCCGCGAGGACCTGCATGGGAACCCCCATGCGCATGCGAGTGGACGTGCCAAAAATGGTGCCCCCTTTCATCTGGCGGCGTCGTTTCAATTGTTTGAGGATCATGGGATCCACCAGGCGGGAGGAGGTATGCACCCAGGGATAGCGCGCCATGGTGGACTTGCCAAAGATCGTGCCCCCGACTTGGTACGGCGAGATGAACCGTCCACGGGCACGTTGCCGTCGAATGCGATTTTGCGTTTTGAGAAAACCACCCACGCGTACCATGTTTAACGTCCAAAGATATCTCGTATACGTTGAGTCGCTCTTTTATAGGTTTTTTTGGCTTGGTGTTTGCCACCCGCCCACACCATGGCGGGGGCTTTCCGTTTCAACCCACGGCTCAGTTGCCCACTTCGATCCGCCCACGTGTCCGCGGCACTCTTGCCTCGTTGAATATCTCGCAGTCCCGCTTGAGCTTGCTGCACGATCAGGGGTCCCGCCAGTTTGATCAAGTCTTCGGCTAACCCTTTCCCCTCTTGTGAGGTGACCACGGGCGTGTGGTACCGCGTTAAACTACCTCCGCGCATTGGGTCGGTTCACGTCGAGGTGCTGTTTGGTCCCTCGAGACATGGGAAGGGCTTTTTATAGCTGTTTGAGACCAATGGTCACCAGGGTTTTGCCCGGGGGTAGGACGGCCAGGGGTCCACTGGTGTTGGCAATCTCCACTTCCAAGATATCCAATTGTTGTCCTCGCACTTTGATCCATTGATGGTGCAGGGGTTCCGCGGTGCTTTCCCCATCGCCGGTTCTCAACAATTGCACTTCCCGCAACAGGGGAAACTTGCCACTGCCCACCACGGTGGATTCCACCAGATCCGAATAGACCATGACGGTGCGTTTACGGGTCCCCACAATCTTTTCGAAGGAAGCATCCAGGTTGTTCAAACGCCATTCCACCATCAAGGACAATTGCACAAACTTCACACCAGAATGGGTCACCACATGGAAGGGATCATGATTGGTAACAGAACCTGTGTTACCGAACACTAAGATGGGATTGATGCCCATGTATTGCTCGCCTTCCCAGTCGTAGGGCGTGCGATTTTGGGACCCAGTGGGTTGGGTTCTCGAACCGTAGGAGGCTGTCGGCAGCGTGTATTGCAGATTGGGCCCTATTTCATACACGGTCGTGTTGTTTCGACCAGTCTTTTCCACCACCAACCCAAATTTGAGCGCAATGGCCAGGTTGATGAACAGATCTGTGATGGCGCTCTTGTCCACTTTCAATAAATCCTCGGCGGACAAAGCCTGAATCACCAAGGCACCTTTTTTCCAGGACAGTCGGGGTATCGCGTTTTTTTTGGCACTGACAATCGGTTTTTCGTCGGGTTCGAGGACCAAACGCTGTATTTGTTCTTTCATCACATTGTGCATGATTTTGTTGTTCACTTCTTGCATCACGCGTTGCCAAAACATACTCCCCGTCGCCACGATTTGATTGGCATTCATGATCTCTTCCAATTCCACTTCGCAGTCCACGGTTTTGGTTTCCACCCGTCGATAGGAGTTTAGCACAAACTTGCGGATCACATACGTCATTTTGAATTTGAGCACTTTGGTATGAGGATCCGTGGCGATGACGGCATTGCTCTGGCCTTGATCCGGGACCGTCAGGGACATCAAGGAGGCATGCCACCCCGCGCCCGGTAACACCAACCGTTCGGGCAATCGCACCTTGAAACTGTTGTTGGCATTGTTGGGAAACTCGTTGGTGGGATCGCTGACCAGCGTCAGGCGTTTAATCTCGTTCATCCTGAGGAGGAGTGGTCTCTTTTGAACAGGGGCAGGGTCCCTTTTATAGCCATTGGGCCACTTTCTGTTTGCTGCGAGGGACGCGTCCCACCACGGAATTGAAGGTCGATTGTTTGGGATGAAAACACACTTGCTGGGCAATGTTGGGAAAGGCCCGGGCCAATTCCATCAGGGTCATGCACGTCTTGGGCTTGGGGGGTTTCTTCTTGCGCATCGGGGGATGACGACCCGCGCGTCGGCGTTGTTGTTTTTTCTTGGTTGGGGACCGCAAAGCGCCTCGTTTCTTGGCATACGCTTCGGCTCGATGGTAGGCATTGGCGTACGCCCATTGCTGCTTGGTCGGACTGGCCAACTTGTCCCACCACGGTTGGGTTTGCCGTTGTTCGGCCGCTTTCTTCTGAATGAATTTCAGCACGTCGGCGTCGCTGGTGGGCGTGGGGGTGTAACTGGCGCGCGGTCGACTGGAATCCGCTTGCACCTCATCGAGAAACCGTACCCGCTTTTTTCTTTTTCGAGGGGTGATTTTGACGCGGACCATGGTGCGCGGGAATCCAACTATCGTACTTGGCCGGCCACCCTTTCCACCGGACCAACACCCGGCGTCCTTGGCGTTTCAAGACTTTTTCGACCCGAAATAACGAGTCGTCTGACACTTGCACTTTTTGAACATCGGGTTCGTAAAATGTGCCTTTTATAGGCGTGCCGTCTCATTCACTGAGTCGATACGTGACGATCGGATGACGACGGACATGCGTGACCACAAACACTTCTTCCGTCCACCCGGGCAAATACCCTTTTTTGAAGGGACGATGTTTCTTATTGAGACGCACCCGATCCCCGACTCGACATTTAGGCGGTGGGGTCGTTTGCTCCAATCGCGCGCCGTAGAGTCGGTCCCACACGTCCGGGACCGTTTTGGGGGTGACTTGATGCGGGGCCATCCCAATACTGCGATGCTGGGTGTGATTGTAGGTATGAATCAAGGGTTGCAACACGTCCACGTACCGTAACGTATTGTGAGCGGTGAAATAACGGTACATGCGTTGTTTCAACGTGCGATGCCATCGTTCCACCACGGAGGCCTTGCTGTCCCCAAACGTGTAAAAATGATGCCACCCCTGTTGCTTGAACCAGGCTTGCACCTTTTTATTCAAGAATTCTTTGCCTTGATCCGTCTGCACGCGGAGCGGTCGTCGCGGCGAGGCTTGTCGACGAATTTTGTCCAACCCTCGGAGCATCTCCGTGCTGCTTTTGGATTTGATGGGGACGGCCCAGGCATACTTGGACAGGACGTCGATCACCGTCAACAAATAGTTGTTCCCCTGATTCCATCGACGGAGTTTTTGCATATCGACCAAATCCATCTGCCATTGTTCGTCTCGGTCAAAGACCAACGTGGGCGCCGTGGGAAACCGTGTCCGTCGGGGTTTGTGGAGGGTATAACTCAACACTGATTGGAGAATCCGTTGCGCTTGCGGGGTTTTCAATTTATGAGCTTGGGCAAAGGGTTGGACCCCGCCCAAGGCCCCGGGTGCTTGGGGATCTTCGTAAGCGCGTGGCAACGACATCAAGACACTGACACACAATCCTAGTCCATCTCTGTCTTTAATAGTTTTTTTCACACACCTACATGATTTTTTGTTCAAAACAACACCGAGCTACCAAAGTTCTTATGCAAATGGCGCCTGCTCTCATAGGCTCGCTGCTGGGCTTGGGCGGCTTCCCCAAACTGATTGAACCACGACCTATTCCTCTCCACAAACTCCCTCTCTGGGGAAGCATCGTCTTTCCCAGTGTCCAAACAGTGTTTTTTCAGGAGGGGGACTGGCACATACCCATCGCCCCATGGTTTTACAGGGGGTGTGTCTTTCACCCATCGTCTCAGGGTGGGTTGCGCTGTCTCTCGGGGACACCACAGCGGGCCATGGAGCCATTGAAAGTAACCGCAGGGGCCTTGGCCTGAGAGAAAGCTCCCACAACTGAAAAACACTTTCTGGTAATTCTTGTTGGTCCGGCTCAATTTCATCCTAGGGACCAACCCACATTTGCACTTGAGCTCCCCTCGTTGCAATCGGGCACGGACTTGAGGGTGCGTGTCTTCTTTCAATTTCTCCATCATCACCTCTCGACTCTCTTCAAACAAATACACGGGACATCCTTTTTGGGGACACTTGAACCTCAATTGGCCAAATTGGGTCTGGGGGTTGACGCAATAGATGTATTCACAAGGATGAAAGGGGCACGTTTCATACAGGAGCTCGTTCAACTGGGTGTCCATCTGGTCAAGGTCCTGGTCTTCCTGGACAGGATCGGCCTGACACGTCCCTTCCTCTAGACACTCTTCCTCATAGTCTTTCAGGGTGTCCACCATCAACTCGTTGACGGAACAGACAGGGGTGGGTGTAGGGGGTGTCAGTGGGTCAGCTCGGGGCAAACCGATCAGAGCCATTTCGAGTTCACGGGTGGCTTTCATGTCTGGGACTGCTACTGGGGCTGGCGCTGGGGCTTCCTCGTTTCCTTTGGGTTTCTTACTACTACTCACTCGGCGTCGTTTGCGTCCTGAAGGCACCGCGGCAGGTTGAGTGGCTTGACGTTCCATGTCTGGGCGGAATGATGTTGGGTGCACATCTGGCCTGCCTTTTATAACCCATGTCCCTGCATCTCGTGATCCTCATACGATCTTGTGTCCACCAATCCTGTCTCAGCCCTTGACACTCGTGAGAGTGGTGTGATCGGACGCTCCGCCAATCAGAGCCTATGGGTTCCATTATAAAACCAACCGTGGGTCGAAGGCCGTCTCATTCGTCGCGGTCCTCTCTTCTTGACGGTAAGCGAACATGGTGTTGAACCAAGTGGGTCTCTTGTTGTTCAGTCAGGGGTTTGCCCTTTCCCGAGACGAGTATATTATTCGAGAACTGGCTTTTTGTGATTGGACAGGGCATCATCATGCCCTCTTCAAATACCTGTTACCGCAGGGTGTGTCATACGATCAATTATCCGAGAAGGCCAAGAGGCGTGTCGATCGTCAGACCCAGACAGTGCATGGGTTGCCTTTTGAACCGTCCACGGTGTATAACCGCCAGGAGTTTCATCCCTACCATCAGATCAAGGATGATCTCACCCGTTGGTGTCAACAGTACCTTACCCCCCAACGGAATCGACTCGGGGTGTTGACACTCAATGGTCTGTATCGAATGTTCCAAGAGATGTCGTACCCTCTCGTGGTCTTGGAAGGGCAGGGGTGTCCGGACTTGGCCAATCTTCCCATTGCCACCGTCAATGTCCTGGCCACCAACGATCAGGGGCGTAATTGGTGTATGGATCATACTGACGGAGCCCGTGAGAGTGGGGTCTGGCACGATCATTGTGCTCGCGTCCGAGTTTGTCAAATGAGTGGATGGTTACGTCGCCACTCCCATGTCTTGCCCACCCTGTACCAAGTCAATGCCCAACGCGTCTTGTGGCAAAAACGATGCGATCGTCTGTTGGATGTGATCTTATGCAACCCTTGTAAGGACGACAAAGACAAGGCCTTCGCTCAAGGGCAAGGCCTGGATTGGATTCCCGATAATTGCTCCAACTGTCGCCATGCCCGTCGTATTTTCGAACAAACGGTCACGTGTCGGGAATGGCAAACCCCCTTGTTGTATGCTGATGATGAACCACATACCCTATGGGCGTGGACTCCATTATATCACCCTAATCACTGTTAATTTTTTTCGATAGACCATGCCGCTGACTATTTACACGGGTGGTGCGAAAGGCGTGGACACGCATGTGGAACGATTATGTCAGTTGTATGGGCATACGTGTGTGGTCCTCATCCCACCCTGTCACCCTCGAGCCAAGTCTCTCACGCCCTTGACACAGACGAAATTGGATGCCGCCACCCCCACCGTGACCCAGGCTGCGTTTCGATTGGGTCGACAAGTGCATCATCCTATCAGTCTCCAGTATATCCAGCGGAATGTTCACGTGATCCAGCCAGCGTCTTTAGTCTTGGCCGTGGGCTATTTTGACGAGTTGCGCAAGCATCTATTGGGCGGGACAGGCTGGAGTGTGGTCATGGCCCAGCTTTTAGGCAAACCCGTCTATGTCTTTGATGTGGATCGGGAAGAATGGTTATGGTGGAATCCCACCCTAGGTCAATATCAACAATGTGAAGGCATGACCGAGGATTACATTGCCCTACCCACCCTCCAAGACAAGACCGCTATTGTAGGCACGCGGGAAGAAGACCAAGTCATTTATCCCACCCTGGAGGCTTTATTTAAAAACAAATAAAAAGACACTGATATAGAACACATCATTTGTTTTTTAATGAATGTCAATGACCACAAAATTCATGGCTGACATCACATTCATAATCAAGTCCAGTCTCCTCATGACTTTGTCCACTGTATCATATGAAGGTTTCCTTCTCCCTATCATGACGGGGCGTTTTCCAAGGGGACACTGGGGGTACTGGTGTTTGTATGTGTCGATGATAAATGCAATGCCCTCGTTCAATAGGTGGTCGAGATTGGGGGGTTGACGCGCCATCTCCACCATCATGCCAATCTGAAATCCAGACATAAAAGACCATTCAGTCCACCCAACAAAACCAAAAAAAGCAACAACAACACCGTTCCCCTTACCGATAACCGGTGATCCATGAGGCGGTGGCAGTGGTGGCAGCCATTTTTTCTGGGAGCGTGCAACCGCACCACCACTTGGTTCCACCAACGGTTCTCACCCAGATGTTGGGGGAAGCCTGTGAGGTCGCCTTTGGGTAGCCCCTTCAACTCTTGTACCACCTTCTTTCGCTTGTCTATAGTGTAAAAGCAATGGACCCAAAACATGATCTTGATTTGGACCTCCAACGGCAACACGCGGCCAAACGGTTTGTTCCTGGGATCGACTAACCCTCGGCAGTCCATCTTGACAGCGCAAAACTCAGGCAACTGACCTCTCACCGTGGTGTTCCCCTTGTTTATCCTCTAGTCTCCACCAATCACACACTCGCGCTAGACCCCCTGGTCCAGGGATGAAAAGGTGTACCCATGGGGGGTACCCCCTAGAGTCTCCTCTCGTTCCTAGACACCCCACGTGATGGCTCTCCACCAATCACGTTCTCTGAAAGAGTCTCTAAATCACGTTGCGCGCCCTGTGTGGACTCATTCCAGTTTGTTCAGTTGTGCTGGTCAAAATGGTGAGTTCGCTCCAGTCTATCGTGTTGTACTCGGTACCGATTGCTGTTTTGTTCGAGATGTTGAAGATTCTTCACCACCTCCCGATGGGAAAGGAATGTTTCCGCGCCTTGTTCCGGCGATGCACTCATGAGGAACTCCGTGATTGGGCCAAGACACTGCCGTGGGACCACCCCGTTGCCCGGAAACTGGATCACGAGGTCCATCGCCGAAGAATGGCTGGTAAGTGTTATGGCTTTCCTTTTTTTCGGGTGTGGGTCCCTTTTTTCCCTTATTTCCCTTTTTTGATTCCTAGACGTGTTCAAGGGGTTTGAGTTTCTACGCACCGTGCTGTGGCCTGTCCACCTGTGTCTTTGCCCTCGACGAGCTCGACTCAATTGGGCCGCGCGGTTCTGGGTCCCAACCTGTTCGTGTTGATTTTCATTTTTTTATTAGATTCTTGGGAGTTTGTGGAGAATCAGCCTGTCTGTCACATTTATCAATGGGTCGCCCATCCCACTCATGGCGGGGTGTGTAACCACTGTGAGAGAATGATGGAGGGATTAAGCTTAGATGATGTGATTGCTGGCAACCGAGAGGGGTCCCTCACTGAAGATGATATTGTCGATTTTGTGCAGAGTGGGGACCCCAACCATCGGGACTGGGATGATTGGCCTCTACGTATGACTTTTAGGATCAATTCGTTTCTCCGGCACCAGGGTCCTGTGGGTGAACCGGACTTGGCTGCCTTAGGTTTTTTAGAGGATTAATTTTAGTTTAAATTTTTTTTTACAGCCACGCATTGCCTGTTGCGTCATCATACGCAATGGATCCGCCCTTTGCAATCCGGTTTTTTTCGTACCAGTATTCCCGTCTTGATTCGACTTTCCACCTCTTTGTAGGCTTTCATTATACATTAAAACACTATGGAGGATGGATTAGACCCGTGCAATTGCGATGTCATTATAGTACTGTTCGATGTGTAATTAGTCTTCATGAAACGTTTCAGATGTAATTTCTACTATGGACCAATGGGGGTGGATCCTTGCCTTGTAACAACGATACCATATTCATAGTGTTCCACATCTCATGCAATTCTGCAATCACACTGCTTTCTAGGTGCGCATTTCTTCCTCAAGAACAACCACCGGCTCCGAGACGATATCAATTACTTACTCATGAGTTTAGCCCATTATTATTAAATTTTTAGATGTGATTATCATGATTGAAATCTATGGGTACAGAGGCTGGATGCAAGACCGTCTTGTTCATTTACTTATGGGCTCACAAGATTAATCATTCTTCATTTTCTCGTAGATTCGCATACCATTCTCAGTACCCACAGGGTTCATGGTACCTCCGCTGCATGGTGTTTCCTCGGCAGCATCGTGCAGTGGTACACTGGATCGGGGCTCACCCTTCCATTACCGAGACCCATTAAATTACTCTGTTGTCGTTGTTATCTGTCTTTTCGTCGTGCCAGTGACTTACACACGCCTTGTCATTGGTGTGAGATGTTGCAAGGCATGGGGTACCCACCCCGTCCTTAAAAACCTGTTTTTTTTTTATTTTTTTCAGATTCTCATTTTGTCATGCGAGCCATTTATCTCCCTTTCCTTTTTCAGCCATTGCCCAGGTGATGGACCAACATTCAAGGTCCCTCCAAAATTTGACGGGCCAATTATATTTTGTGTGTAAACGCTGCTGGATTTATTTACGGCACGTGTCCACCCTCCATGAACCCTGTCGGGGCTGTGCCATGATGGACAGCATGGAATGGGAATTCTGAACACCCGGCAGGGGGAGGTCTGCATGGTGGCGCCACCCCTGCTGGATGTTCATGATCATTTTTTTAAATCTATTTTAGATTCTTTTTGGGTCTTACAAGATGTCATGATTTTCCGAAGCTGGCCCATCCCTCATAAACTTTGTATTGTCAATCATCAAGGATGGTCCAGCTTACTCTATCTGTTCAAACTAAAACGTTAATTTTTTTTCCCAGAAACGCTTTGGATCCTAGAGCATTTTAATTTTAACCAAGACTGGATATTAATCGAATTGTTTTGTGTACAATCTTTCCCGGGCGTGACACCACGAGGGCGTCACACACGTCCCACTTTGTAATTAAGTCTTTTTTTGTTTTTCTAGTCATTCATTGGACAGTAAGACACCGCCTCGTGCATACCAATGGTCGAGTGTTTCTTATTCAGTTTGCTTCTTGGCTCTAATCACCCCTCCTTTCGTTTCAGCCACTCTTTTTGATTTACGTCGTCCTTTATCCAAACCTTGGTCCTTGATAGGTTTCCACCATTACATTCCATGGCCTAATCCATTGCTCATGACTCCTTCAGCCAGGAAGCAAACACCCTTTCTTCGTAATGTGTATTTCATGTAAAACAATGGGCGTGACGTCACTCGGGCGTCACACACGTCCCGGATGTAACTTAGGACACTCGCGATTTTTGTTTTTGTAATAAATATGTTGACCTCTATACAGTGTGTTTTTGTTGACTGACGGGGATGCGAGGGGATTGGGGCTGAACTGCGTATGCGCCCCGCTTGTACCTAGGCTCTACGCGGTCAATAAAACTATGCCAAGTATGTGGATCAAACCCTTGTGTGGGCGTGTTCTTTTCCCTATGGGGTCACGTGACTTTGATGCCCAAATATGGGCATTGTGACGTCAATGAAGTCACATGGGCTGTATGCTCGATGCTGATTGGTGGAAAAAATTTTTGCTGCGCTGTGATTGGTTAGTCCCATTAGTAGCCTGCATCACTACTGCGGCGGATATTGTTTGAAATATCTCTTCCCTGGCCTGCACAAGTTTAATTGGTCTTAATAATAGACATAATAGATATCAGCAGCCGTAGATATCAAAATTGTCTACGACCGTTCAAACTGATGACGTCACAAGCGATACCAGGGACCGCGTAGGCTGTTTGTGAGAATGCATGAGTTAATCGAAAATGGTCTGATTTTGTTTCACCCAATTTGTCATTTTATGTGCAGATTTGGCTGTTTTAAGCTCACAAGTGTATTTTTCCAGAAAACTAGGTACTTTCACCTTAAGTCTATTTCTAGACTTTGTAATTAAAAGTCCTTTAAATTTTTTTTCCTAGTTGGTTATGCCTTTTTAAAGGACTTTTCTTACCTGTTTGGCGCGAAATTTACCGGTGGAAAAATTCACAGGTCAGGATGTCATGATAACCTCGCGAGTTCGTCGCTTGCTCAGTCGCTGAGCGACCTTGATGACGCTCGCTTCCCAAGGTTTTTTTCTGGTCGGGATAAGAACTAGGTCGACTTGTAGCAAGTCTAGTCTTTTTCCTGCCTTCTTTACAACTAGCAATTCCAGAAAGTTAAAATGCACATGAGCGAGTGGAGCAGTTCCCGATCCATATATGTTCGCGCTTAACAGTCGCTGTTGAGCAAATATATAATTCATCGTTAACTCGTGATTAGCAAATTGTGAAGTTAATTCTGAAAAGGTGTAGCAACATCAGTAAAATATACCCCACCCCAGCCCCCCAGAATTAAAATCATATCACCCAGTCCTCCCCTCCAATATTAATAATCCAAGTGACTACTTTAAAATTAAGCCTTAAGTGAGAAACAAGAGTAAGTTTAAGTTTATTATTTAATGGTATCAAACATAGTAACGTAAATATTATCAGGAATTTGCAACAATAATGACTTCCATAGACTTAATAGTAGCCTGCGAGCAAGCCCTCCGGGGCTTTCTGGCGGCGGGGTGAGAAAAGGAAGGAGTGATTGCAACTACGTCTCTGGAATTTGAATTGCACCTCCAATTCCCCTGTGGCTCCCCGTCGAATGAGCTGTCAGATCATTCCTAGCTGTGGTCACCCTACAGACTTTTTACCTGGGTAAACTCGACTTGTGGACAGTTTACCTACAGAAACTTTCAAGTGTGACAGATTTTTCCCTAGGTAACTTACCTCGGAGAAATTTTTATCGTCTGGGGCTTGGGTATGTCTCGAGAACAATAGAGGGTCCTTTGACAGCTACCCCAAACCGATAGCTAGGGAAAAATGAGGTTGGTAGCCAGTTATCGGCGAAGGTCTTGATGACAAGCGTAAGAAATATTAGCGAGATAAAAGAAAAAAAACGTGTTTTTGATAAGC
Source organism: Porites lutea (assembly GCF_958299795.1). NCBI lineage: Eukaryota > Metazoa > Cnidaria > Anthozoa > Scleractinia > Poritidae > Porites > Porites lutea. Next base: position 49,080,796 of record NC_133201.1, on the reverse strand, counting down.
AAGATTCCCCGGGGGAGGGGGGAGGGGTACTCCTCTCTAAAAGTGATGGGGGTGCTCATCGGAAAATTTCGAGAACACCTCTAAAAGGTACCAGAACCTTGTTTTATGGGCGTGTGCAAATTCATTTTCACCCCTCGGAGGTACCAATTCAACAACAACAAATAGGCGGTACCAATCCACAAATTTAAACCCCTGAAAGGTACGACTAGCACCCCCATCATTTTCATAGGGGAGTACCCTCTGCGCACCTTGACTTCTTGAATTTACCCTCCAAAAAATTCAACTGTGTGTGAAAATTACGTAACAGTGCAAATCAACCCTTACTCAGCCGAGCGAGAAGAAAGACGCAGTCCAACACGAAACGCGAGAGACGAGCACAGTGAGCGAGACTGACAAAAGGAAAAGTAACGTCTTATCGTGTTTTTGGACTTGTTTTGTTATCTTATCTTATCTTTTCCCCTTTGTCAACCTGGCTCCCACGCTCCATGCCGGCGTTTGGTTTTTTTTTCTTTTTTTTTGGCGCGACTTAGAGGTACATTGATCGCGGCCGCCATCATAAAAGCAACTGGAAAATTATAAAGGATCAACCTCTCCCTTGGAAGTTTGTTTTGACTCGCCCCAACTCTCTGTCAGTCCAACGTCCAAATCTTCTGCCCTGCAAAATACGCCTGCCGACCACGAGGTCTTCCGTCCACACGAAACCAGTGAATCCAATCATTGAACTAACAACTTTTTGAAACCGGTATCCAGTAGGGGCCAATTTAAAAAAACTTTTACAAGTGTAGCTATATGTAATAATAGCAGTACTTAGGGACCGGTCATTATTTATCACCTGGGGGGGGGGAGGGTCGGAGGATTTTGGGGGGATCACTTGATTTTTAGGAGAACAGAGGGGGGGGGATCAGTCGTAACTGAGAGCACAAAAGGGGGGGATCACTGAAAATTTTGGAAGGATTCAGAGGGGGGACCACTCAAATCTGCTTGAACAATGTCAGTTTGAAAGCATACAACATAAATCTGCCAATTCTGCTGGGAGATGATAGCATTTGCAAACTCAATTTGTTCTAACACAATTTTATTTAAAAAACGGAAGTCTGTCACACTGGCGAATGTGCATGTGCATTTTAATTTATATCGAGAAAGCTTTGTTTTAACGCTTTTATATTTTTCCTTTTATAACGTGCTCATGACTTAGCTAATATTCATCTTTAAACATGACAGGTGAATTCTAAATTGTGAACTATATAAACTTCTGATAACTGAAACATTGTAAAAAGCGTGTTTGTTTAAACATAAACCATTTATCGCCTCTCCAGGAATGGGCGTCCTGTGTCAGCTCTATACTAAATTCGATTCAACTGCTTCATCTGCTTCATCTTGAGCCTCATCATCCCATTCAACAACTTCATTTGCCTCTTGAGCCTCGTCATCCGATTCAACAGCAACATTTAGTCCTCTTCGGCAGGTTGACCCTGGACTTTGTGCCCTTAAAATGGCCGCTACTTGCTCTAGATTTTTTGCTAGGGTCGTGCTAAAAATACCCTTTTCTAGTAGCCATAGCAAAGGGTCTAGATGCAAACGCCTTGTTAGTTTCTTAGCAAAGTCAGCATTGATGCTATCTACAGGAGTAACTCTATCATTCTCTTCGATTGAACCGAAAATTTGCCCCGCGACCTCGATTGAGGTCAAGTTTCCTCAGAGATGACGTGCCCTCTGCTTGAGTCGTTTGTCCTTGGTTTTTCGGACCTTCCTCTTATTTTCCTTCTTTCTTCTTGACATTGTTGATTTTCTCGCGCACAAAGGAAACTTCTTTGACAGGTTAATATGCGCTGTTGTCAACTTGTTGGATGCGGACTGAAGTTCCTCGTGCAGTGTAGTGATTCGCCTATGTGCTTCTTCTAAATAGGCCAACTCATCGCCTGCAAATGACTTTAGAGTGTGGTTCTCTGAAAATTGTCGCTAAATATGACCTGCTGATAGGGACTTAGCGGACTGCTATTTGGCACTCTAAAAAAAGTAACTTTGCAGTTTCAAACACTGATTGCAGTTTCAAGCACTTTGCAGTTTTAAGCAAGACTGCTTGTATGTCAACTGAATTCAGATGTCTGGATCCAGACTAGAAAAAGACACGGATCAAGAGAAACTTTTAAAAAAAGACTGCGCGATAACGGCTTTATTATGCTGTAAGTACATCATAGTTAGAAATACTACCTGTATATGAACGTTTAAAACACTAAATATACACGTCGAAAGGTGAATATGGGTACAAAGACATGGGGGGGGGGGGGGTCACTAAAGTTATATATAGTTATGAAGGGGGATCACTTCAATAAAATAACATTTAAAGGGGGGATCGGCTAAATTTCATCGTGTTTAGCCCAAAATCCCCCCCCCCCCCAGGCGATAAATAATGACCGGTCCCTTATATACAGAGAAAATAAAATGGAGACTGGCCTCATAAAACGTAGATTCTATTTATATTTTCGTTTTAAAGAATGATCAATCTGTTATATTTACGATAAAATTCTCTTCTCACTAGCCTGCGTAGCAGGCACTTGGAAGTAGTGGGCACAAGAAAGAACGGGCCGTTTGCGCCCACTACTTCCTACTTTCAAGCGTCTGCTATGCAGGCTACTTCCTCCAAAACGCACGCAGCACAGTTGGCTTCATAAGGAGACATCATGAATTGGAGCATGGCTAGCCTCATCCTCAGAGAGCCAGCAGCGAGCAACAGTTGGAGTGGCACAACTGATGACAGCCGCGAAAATTTGCGCAACGGATTTTTTTTCCCTTCTTTCTCCAGGGAACATCGCTCCATGGTCACTGCTGAGTCGCTTCTACAGAGTAGTTTGTTATAGATATGGTGTCTATAGATTCAATTTCCTTAACATGGCTTGCTTCGGAGGCTCGTATGACACTCAAAATTGTTGCCCAAACCAAACTGACAGCCAGACAAAAGTTAAGCTGGTGAGCAACTGGTATGAACCTAAAATTAACAATCTGCAGAGACAATCAGAAAAAGATCAATGAGGAAAACCTGGAAATGACTATTAAGTATTTCCCAAATTTAATGTGGCTAAATAGCGCACGTTCAATATGTTAAAATTCCAACATGACTCGGAGGCTTTCTGGTCATATTTCTATATTTCGTTTAGTTTGTGCTCAAGTCTTTTCTGGGAATTGCGAGACAACGGAGTCGTGGAAAATGTGCAATTTTGTCCCTAAAGCCTGGGAGTACAGTCATGTTAGAATTGTGATATATCAGTATTGATCACTCCAGAAAAAACCATAACATACCATAACGCTCTTTGTTTGTCACCCCAAAATTTTGCATAAGCATTGTTTTCAGTTTCTCTTCGTGCCATTTTAACTCCCAAAAGAAACTGAAAACAATGCTTATGCAAAATTTTGGGGTGACAAACAAAGAGCATTATGGTATGTTATGGTTTTTTTCTGAAATGGTCAATATCGAACGTGGGGTATTGTACTGTAAGCAAAAAATCGGTGACAAAATTGTTGAGATATTGTACTCAAATAGAGTAACTACAGGGAACAAAAGAATCCACACCCCTCCCCTGTCCCTTCATTCAAAAATAGAGTGTTTGTTGTTTTATATAGAAACCTCGAACAGTGGCACAACATTGCATGGAGTGGATGGGGGAGGAAAAGCTTTCATTTACCCTTTGGAAGTGAGTAAAACGTCAAAAGGCCCCTTAATGGGTCGAAGTGTCTCAACTAATTTCAAATCATAAAAGAGCAAGCCTATTGCTTTAGTTAGACCACAGCTTGAATATAGCACTACCCCTGGAACTGTCACAAAAATTCGGAATGATTTGAGAAAGGAAGGAAGTCGGACGACTCACAATGATAGTTATACGTAAATACATCTCGATTTAGTAGAGTTTCCATGCGCCGGAAAAATTTTTTTTTCAAAAACTTTCGGCTATAAGCCGAGACCCCCTCTAGAGCCCAAATTTTAATTCACTTCAGTTTTAATTGGTGTAAAAATCGCTCGGCTTATAGTCGAATAAATACGGTAGTTTCTGGTCTATCAGCTGTACAATTTTCACCCTATACATTATTTAAAAGGCGACAGAGGGCACTAGGCAATTCCACCCTAAGAAATTCATACAATTTAGTGCCAAAACAAACAAATATCAACACAGTTTTATTGCACGTACAATCAGAGATTGGCACTCTTTACCAAACAGTGTCATTGAAAAGCAGTCAGTGGAGGCTTTGAAAATGGCCGTCATGTGCCATCTTTAAAAACGCTAACCCAGGAACTTTTTTCACTTAACACTGGCACCATGTTTATATTTTAACATAACCATATGCACATTTGCACATGAGCCGTGATGGGATATACATACCCTTGGCAGATTAAAAGATTAGAACCGGTTAGAGAGAGTTAGAGTCGGCCGATTGAAGATTAACCTCGAGACATCACTAATGGGTCAGCGGTTGAGCCCTAGGCAGGCAAGCTAGTACGGGGTGGCCCCCGAATCTGCTTCACAGTCCGCAGGGGCTAACATGTGATTGCATGACTCAGCTATGAATGCTTTGCTTTGCTGATCTTTGCGGATCGTTTTGATTCACGGCTTAAGATATTTCACTGCTGGTTTCTGCTCCCACTCCTCCCCCTTGGCTAGGTAAGTATGGGTTGAGGTAATTATTCCACTGAAATTTTTATGTGTGACGGTGCTGGGTAGTTTTCACTCGCTTGGTTGTCATGGTTACCTTCAAGGCGATGCTGCCTTTTGCGCTACAGGCTCTTTCTTATACTTCTAAAGCACCCGATCCCAAGCTCATTTTATCGACGGGTTGAAACAAAAAATAAAACTCAAAAAGCCAGAAATGACCTCTTTTTTAATTGTTTTCGGAAATAAATCTCCAGAGTTCCCCAATGAAAATGGAATAACGAGAACAAAACTGCCGTCAATGCCCGTCATCAACATTTTACACGTTCCTTAGTTCACCGAAAACAACAATGCAAGGTATTATCACTTTGCACACAGCTTCACACAACCAGTAACTCTTGGCGATACAACTGCCGTCCAACAAAGTCGTACAGCCACAGGCGATCGTACATAGACTCTTAGAGCTACAATGGCTCTCCAAATCGTAAAATTTAGTACAGTTTACTATGCGCCATTTGGAGACTGCGCTTATTAAGAATGGATTGATGTCAGTGATATTGAATGGACTATGGAACTGTTTTGGGGACGAAATTATCATGTTAGCCAATAGAGAGGAGAAGTTGTTACACCAAAGAAGTTGTTACACCAAACCGAAAAAGTCACTCAAAAAGTGAAGTTTCACTGTTTCAAACTTCATCGATCTTATTCAGTTTCATTTAATTTGTCAAATGTTGGGAAAATTTTCTGGGGTTGAATCCGAAAGGACCGAAAGAAAAAGGAAATCGTTGTGCAGTGTGTTCACGTCCTCCTTTAAGCCGTGAAGTTAGAAGGTTTTATTTATATCTTTATTGCTGCGGAGCGACCGAAGGGAGCGAGCAGCAACATAATCAGGATTTAAAGGAAATATATAAGGGGCGACAAATTCTCGAATTCATCACTTTTTACCACAATGCATTGCATTTAACCACACCTTTTACCACAATGCATTGCATTTAACCAGAGTGCATTGCGCCACGAACTACTCAAATAAAAACACGGGTAAGTTCGGTGGGTGAGAGAGTGCATCGTTCGCTGCTCAGACTTAGAGTTTTCTTTGTGCAGGCAAATTTTCTACAGCACGGTTAGAAGTCTTACCAAATTTTAAGACACGCAGGAGTCTTTCAGATGAGTACGATGGTTAACTTGGGGATTGGATTTTAATTCAAGAGCCTTTTTTGACTCGTCCAGGTGTTAAACCTGACGAGAAGATGAGCATTGGCTCTTCGACTCCGCAACACGGGGGATATACAAATTCCAGCTTGCGAGAAGGTGATGTGAAAGTGAGAAAATGTCATGCAATGCTATTCTTAAGAAACTGTATGAGCCGAAAATGGATGTCATTTTGACCATTCGCTTCAAAATCAACAGCGGAAATCGAGATAACAAAACATATGTTTTGTGTCCTACTTTGCAGACAAGGACGTGTATCGGCGTTTTGAAAAGCATAATTATGTTCTTTCGTTCATTTATTGCCATGGAATATGCGTTTACATTGTTTTTTCACTGTTAATAGCTCGGTTAATGCGGCTGACGGTCATCTTGCCGCCGAAAGTTTCATGGAAAAGGAATAAATTGAAAGACTTTTCCTACAAACTACGTGATCAGTCTCTGTGGTGTAGTGGTTAGGCGTAGTCGCGTCGAGTAGAAGGTGCCGGGTTCGAGTCCTACTGAATTATTTATTCCTTCTTTCTTTTTTTTTTTCCGTTTTTTGCGGTGTTGTTTTCTATAAATATATAGCTAAATAACTGTTACTTAGTGAAATGCAACAAACAGCAAGAAAAGTATTGTGTTTCCAGAGAAAATATTGTGCACCGTATATTAAATATATGGATAAACGATCTGAATTTCTATTATTTCCTACAATTTACTGTGGGAAAACCAGAGTTGATAACCACTTGATCATTTTCTAAACAACGTTCCCACGAGTTCTTTCTATAGACTGATAGTAATTATTCTAGTACTTTCCAACATGTAAATAGGACATTCAATGTCATTTTTGATTCTTTTAAGTCTCATTGCCTAACTAATGCCAGTATCAACAGAATGTGCCGCAGCATTACTATCTTTTAGATACCCTAGTTTATTTATTATATATGTACTGAGATTTACCCACTGAAAAGGTGCGAAATAAATTTGGTTCACAAGCTGGTCTAAGAACCCGACAGCCAATCAAATGGCGCGTATTGCTTTTTCCACGTGTGAGGAAAACGATACGTCCAATCAGGTGCTGCGTATCATGTTTTTTAACGTGTGAGCCGTAAAAAGGTGATTTTTTTTTTTTTTTATTTTTCTTTTTTTTTTTTTTTTTTTTTTTTTTTTTTTTTTAACGTTGGTGAGCCGTAAAAAGGTGATTTTCATTCAGCTGGCGGCATTTCACTTTGTTAAAGAAATCTTTTCGCAAGTGTTGAAGCTTAAAAGTATGAACGAGAAATGGTTTGTTGATCACGATACTTCAGTCGAGGATTACGTGGAAAGTCTCGAAAACAGGAATACGAAAGAGAAAACGAAACGAGATGTGAAATTGCTGGAAACGTTTTTGAGAAACGAAAAGAACGACGAGCGAGAAGTGCAAGACATAGAGCCCGCAGAATTAAACAAGCACCTTGCGGAGTTTATTCGTTCTGTGAGACGTAAAGACGGAGAGGATTATGAGCCTTCAAGTTTAAGATGCCTTGTTTCCAGTATTGAAAGACATTTGAAGAAAAATAACTATACCAAGAGTATCATTAACGATAAAGAATTTGAATTGTTTAGAAAGTGTTTACAGGCTAAACAAAAAGAGCTGAAGAAAGCAGGCCGAGGCAACAAGGACAAAGCTGCTGTGGCTATCACGGACGAGGAAGTCGATATACTTTACGAAAACAAGTTGCTTGGAGTTTCCTCTGCTGAATCATTGTTGAATACTGTTTGGCTGAACAACACCATTCATTTTGGAATGCGTGGTTGTCAAGAGCATAGGGATTTGTGCTGGGGAGATGTAAAGCTTTGTAAGGACGCACAAGGTAACGAATATCTAGTTTACATTGAAAGACAGACAAAAACAAGGTCTGGAGTAGACGCCTCAAACGTGCGAAAAGTTTCCCCGAAAATGTTTTCAACTGGTGATGAACGAGATCCTGTCGTGGCGTACAAAATTTACCGTGAAAAGCGACCGGAAAACATGATGGCTGACGATTCGCCATTCTACTTGGGAATAAACCACACGAAAACAGACGGCTCCAAAAAACACTGGTTCAAATCGGCACCTATGGGTATAAATAAATTAAACACTTTGATGAAAACAATGGCTTCAAAAGCAAACATCAACAACGAGCGACTCACGAACCATAGTGCTCGTAAACACATGATTCAAAAACTTAATGACAGTGAAATTCCGCCAACGCATATAATGCAGTTAAGTCGGCACAAGAACGTGCAAAGCATAACAAACTATAGTAGCTTGAACCTAAATCAACAAAAAAACATATCGGGCATCTTAAGCCGAGCATCGTCGCAAACACAAGTAACTACTGCAACTAACGAAACTGCTGCTGCGAGCACTTGCACTAGTAAAACCCCGATGAGTTTTTTTGATAGAGCTGTAATAAGTGGAGGACAATTTAAGATTCCCATTAATGCGCTTACTACCTCGCCGACCATTCAAACCAGGAGTCCCGTCACCGAAACCACCGAAAAAAGGTGGAAGAGAATCCGAATTGAGGAGTCCGACTCGGATTAAAGTTGAGAAATAATATTTTAACATTATTTGCTTGCTGTAATGTTAAATTTCTGGCAGAAATTCAAGCTTATGTTATAATCCTTGCATGAGTTTTTAACTTGAATCCATGTAACAGAGTTTTGTCTTGGTCTGTCATTAAAGACGATAAACAAGAATTTAAATCTTACTATATATATAATAAACACAATACCACATGGAAAGTGCTTTGTACGGTATTTACGCACTCGTGTTCGTATCAGAAATCTCACTCGTTCGCTGCGCTCACTCGTTCGATTTCTGATACGTCAACAACTCGTGCGCAAATACCGTACGCCCGCACTTTCCATGAAGTATTCTCTATTTATTTATTTATTACAATCTATGGATTAAAAACCAAAGGATAAACTGTAAAGTAGTCCTAGACCCCATATAAAGACAGATCACCTAAAAATGTATAGAAACACAATAAAATAATAGTTTCAGAAAATACAGAAATATAAAAGCGACTTAAAAATCACTGAAAATTTTCCTAACTCTAGACTTAAAAATATTTACATTATCAGAAACACGAATGTCTAACGGTAGTGGATTCCACTGGTCAGTAATTCTACGGAAAAAACTACACTTCAAGATGTCCCAGTCGTGCAACGACAGCTAAGAAATGTACAGAAAAGTGTGATGCACGTGCAAAGTTGTTGTTTTGGTAATGTAAACCTCAGTTTTTGTTTTTGTTAGTTCAATAACCACACAGCAGTTCAATAAGTACACAACAGATCAATAACCACACCAGTAGTTCAATGACTACACATCAGTTCATTGAGCGTAAACTACATGCAGCTGCGGGAAAAATAGCCATAAATACGTTAGTTATTTTTTAATAAGAACGCACAGCATTAAGTAAGTGTTAAATACTCATTTAGCTATGGTACGAGAACTAAATAGATAAATAGCTATGTTACACTGTTATTAAGTTCTAGTGAGCTCACTAATATAGACGGGAACATAGACTGATGTTATTTTAAAAAATTTTAGTCCGCTCAGAAGGTCTGTCATTCTCATCAGGGGCACAGTGAACAGACCTGGAAAGAGAGTCAGCGTCGAAAGGGTAAAGCCAATTTAACGTTTTGGCCCGGAGAAAACTTCAACTAAATAACCCGAACGCGCGCGTTTATAAAGCAGAAAAAAATACAGTTAACCGTGGATGAAATCTTGTTTTTGGACTCTCTTTCCGCACGTTTCAAACCGTGGTACCACAGCTGGCCCTACGTGCTTGAGTTGACTACCATCAATCTATGTTTAAAAATAATTATTTTTACCGTACAAGTCCTGAACTTCCAACTTTCTTGGTTGTTTCAAACGTGAAAGGCAGCTGCTCGTTTCCTGACCATACTTCAAAAATCTGCTTTCGATATGATAATGTTTGTGCAAATATAAGAGATCATAACAATTGCAGGCGATGCCTCAGCAAGGTACCAACAGTTTTCTTTCCAAAACGAATTAGAAATAAAGTTTCAAATGCGTCTAACTCACCGCAGTTTGAATAAAAACAACTGGTAGGATGACTGCACTTTGTTTTCTTCACTCGTTGGCTTACGTCATTTCATATCACGCGCAATTTCTTCAAATGATAACCGGCAACCGCCGTGAACTTTCGCGCGCAACTTGAAGGAGTTACGTCACAGTAATCCTAGTGTCCAAGTGAGGCCTTTTTCTCACTAGTTCGGTTTTGTTATTCCAAAGAAGATATAGAATTAAATGACATAAAGTTTATGTCTTTAAAAAATGTACAGCATTGTTTTAGTTAACCATTTCCATTATGGGCTAAGCTAAAAAAATACATAAATAAATAAATGTGATGAAGGTGACATACACACACACAAACAATTAAGCAGAATTTTGAAATATGGTCAGGAAACGAGCAGCTGCCTTTCAAGTTTGAAACAACCAAGAAAGTTAGAAGTTCAGGATTTGTACGGTAAAAATAACTATTTTTAAACATAGATTGATGGTAGTCAACTCAAGCACGTAGGGCCAGCTGTGGTACCACGGTTTGAAACGTGCGGAAAGAGAGTCCAAAAACAAGATTTCATCCACGGTTAACTGTATTTTTTCTGCTTTATTAACGCGCGCGATTCGGGTTTTATAGTTTTCTCCGGACCGAGTTGGCTTTACCCTTTCGGCGCTGACTCTCTTTCCAGGTCTGTTCACTGTGCCCCTGATGAGAATGACAGACCTTCTGAGCGGACTAAATGTTTTAAAATAACATCAGTCTATGTTCCCGTCTATATTAGTGAGCTCGCTAGAACTTAATAACAGTGTAACATAGCTATTTATCTATTTAGTTCTCGTACCATAGCTAAATGAGTATTTATTTACCACTTACTTAATGCTATGCATTCTTATTAAAAAATAACTAACGTATATGTGGCTATTCTTCCCGCAGCTGCATGTAGTTTACGCTCAATGAACTGATGTGTAGTCATTGAACTACTGGTGTGGTTAGTGATCTGTTGTGTACTTATTGAACTGCTGTGTGGTTATTGAACTAACAAAAAGGAAAACTATTGCTTTTTTATTCTTTCTCGTTGCCGTCGCCGTCGTCGTTGCTTAAGGTCCCTACTGTTGTGATCCAGAAATTTTGTTACCATAGTAACGTGACGTCACACTTCTCCTCTCCGTTATAGAAGAAGCGCTGGATGTCCCAAAACAGTCTCAAAATACAATTCTACAAAACACCGACCAAGTCTCGTGCGCAAACTCGAAATGGCGAATTACAACCCAGGCCCGGTAATCTTGATGCTTATTTCACTTACCATGACTGCGGGCCATATCATCTAGCATGCCTTTAGTGTTGGCCAGTAAAGTGTCTTGAGTCTGTCCATAGTTTCGTTATAAGTAAGGCCTTCCATAACACCCATACTGAAAAAGAATTCCCGCAGTAATCAATCACCACCATTTTTTTTTTTTCGATAATTTATTATCTCTCTGACAATTTTTAGTATTGGCGCAAATAAAATCTGTGCGGTTGCCGTTTGAAAAGAAAGGGAATAAAACTTAAGGCGCAGGAGAACTCTCTGGGCGCTCATTATTCTACTCGCGTTTTTAAAAAAATGACTGAAGATCCTACAGTTCTACTTTACACAAGACGTTTTAAACGGGCCTTGGTCATGCTACGTAACACAGGCTAGGGCATATACAGCGAGTAACAGAGAACAACTATTAATAACCTGACAATATTCGGAACTTTATTTAATGCGGCACATTTCAGCACCTCCACATAATAACCCCTACAATACACTCCAAAGCTGAACGCGTTTAGAACCTAAATAGTTAACAACACTAAACACGGTTTAACATTAAACCAGTCCTTAATGATGTACATGTGAGTGTCGATCTCAAAACGTCGAAAATGAGGGAGCCTCTGCTCTGCTCGGTTAGCATTGTCTTCCATCGGCTTAAACCACCTCGGACACCTCATGAAGTTTACACAACATAGGATTCCTTATCGCTTCGGTTGTAGTAGTTAGGATTAAGCAATACTGATTGGGGTTAAGCACTGAAAATAGTGATTAGGGTTAAACACTGACTAGGGAAATTTGGGTTAAACCCTGAAAATAGTGAATTGGGTTAAGCACTGACTCGATTACGTTAGGAGCGTTGCTGTATAAGTTCAAATCAAGTCACCCTCAGTGGCTTAGTGGTAAGGTGATGGCCTGCAGAACCTACACTCCGGGTTCGATAACCACTCACGCTCTTCGGAATGATTTTTTCCTTAAAAATTTAAGAGACATATACTTTGATGAACATTTGCTGAGCAGAATTTCATCTAAGTGTAGTGTAGAAGCAATAAAGAATACTACATTTTGTAAACTTCATAAGGTGACCAAAGGGTTAAGGTCGATGGGATCCAACGCGGACCGCTCTGCTCTGTAATGCATTTCAAGATAGCGCCGGATTTGCGAGGAAGACTCGATGAAGCCTATGTTCATCTCGTTCCCCTTCCCATCATCCTCCGCGCGCGCTCACTTTTCTTCCTCTCCCCAACCTCCTCACGACAAAAATAGGCCTCTGGGGAGAAGAGAGTGAGATGGGTATAGTTTTGTTGATTACTATAAGTGAATACCCCTTGCAGATCATTTGGTTGTACCTTACCTGACATGATAAACAGCAGTTATACACGGTGCCCAGTAGCCAAACTGGTCAATAAACATCTTGACAAACGGGACAAAGGATGCACGAAAAGCAATCTTAAAGATAACAAAAAGGAAATGCCTCAAATACAAAGTTTACAAAGAAGTTATATACGTTATATGTACTATTTTAAAAAGAGAAAATCAAGACTTTAGATTTCAGCCTCATTGTTCTCAGCAGACTGTACAATACATATCTGATAAAATGTTCTCAGCAATGTCAGCTTAACACCATATACAGCACTGTTCACTCCTGAAACGCCCTCAACCCCTCATTGCATTGGAAACCGCAGCCCTTGTACAAGATATGACGTCATTGGATTTAACAGTCAACGAAACTTCGTTCCAAGGACCCTTTCTAATCCTGGAGAGAGGAAGAGAGAAGGACTCTGTGAAAAAGGTTGCGGCCAACGATGAACTTTGATGCACAAGTTTTGCAGAACAAGAAAATCTTCCCAAGTGTGGTGGTGTCCAAAAATGAGCGAGTAATGGATCAGACGTGCCAGAGATATACGGAAACGAGTATGTTTATTATTGAAGCGAACAATTAGGATCAAATCTTAATGTCTCACCATCGACCTGGTATTCTTTTAAAAAACTTACGTTTTTCAAGCGTTTTGGCTAAAGCTCTAATTCCGACAGTCTTACGAAAACTAGAAAAAATCTAGCAACGAAGAAACATATGGAAATCTTGAATCAACAATAAGCCGGGAGCAGCTATTGAAAATTAAAAGTGCAAATTATTGCCAAAATTGTTGACTGTCATATGGCAGCTAATGCAATATCAGACAGAAACAAAACTAAAACTTAATAATATGCTTCACTGCTTTTTAACAGCATTTTAAAACGCCAAAAGTTGACCAGGTTAGACCAAACTAGTCACGTCATCGTTTCTTGTTTCAAAAGGATAACTTGCCTATTTTTGTTCATTGGCGGAAGTTAGTAATACACAGCCCTGACTCCGTCTCACAAATTGTCAGGTACGCCGACAAACCAATGTACTCCCATTATGAGGGTCTTGTTGACTTATTGAACTGTCTTTTCTACACTTATCGAATTCATCCATGAGCTGGCTCACAGGAGCCTTTGATTTCGTTTTGTTGTTTAGTGTTGCCGTTTCAAAAAAGAACAATACCTCTCGGTACCGACACCTCTCTAATACGGACAGTTTCCACTGTCCCGAAAAAAAAAAACTCTGTAATACGGACTCTCTAGTACGGACAACGGACACTAAATCTAAATATGATTTGTAAACTAAAGCTTCACTCCTAAGGATTCTCCTGAAAAGATTTGAGGGCGTTACATGAAATAGAAGACCTAGAACCACTTTTTAACATTTTCTATACATTTGTCTGTAAGCAAGTCCCGGGAAAATTACAGACAAAAACATGGAGTCTAAAGCAAGCCTCTGGAGAAATTCAAGCACAGGTACTCCCCCAAATTTTTTTTAGGACAATCCTTTGCTTTGTAGCTTTAGTTTACAATTAATATTTATTTTTTAGAACAGCCATTTAACGGAAATTATTTGACATTAGATTCTCGTAAAAACACTGTAATTTCTCACGTGTTTACCTACTCGTCAATCGCCGCCATGGTGGTGGACGGTAAACAAAAGATCGCTCATTAGCTCGCTTTGTTTGTCCATCAGCATTTATTCATTTCACCATTGTTAATTGTGTCTCCCGGAGATGCATGAAAACCACCTATTAACCTTTTATGTAGTTTCGCTAATCTCGGTCGGCGTCCTTTTTTATTTTTTAAACAAAGCTTTTGTCGTATATATTGTGTAATCAGAGTTAACAGAACACGTTCTGAAAAGTACTGCGCACTTATTCCAGCAACCACTTCGTGGTGATTGGTATCAAAATATGTTCAATTGAAGTTAACTGTCATCACTACAGCGTCACAACATTGAATTTAAAGCCACTTTAAGTATTCGATAGCACAACCAAAATAACGGTTGTAATCCCTCAAAGGATGCTGTTGTTTCTTTGTACAAAAGAACTTTTGAATAGTCGCTAGGTTTCGACCAATCACAGCAGGTTGTTGGCACTCGAATGCGCTCTGGGAGCTCGGAGCAGATCAATAACCTTGGACCAGAGCAAATCAGTGAAGCTACTTTAATCATTCAACGGGCAATCAGCAGGCCAGAGCGGTGCCCCTACACTATTTTGTTTTCAAGGGGTTTTGAAACTAAAAGTCACGATCAACCATCACAATGGTAAGTAGTTAGAGTGCTTTGATGAAATTGTAGATGGCCGTTCTTAACTCTTAATATAGGGTCGCCAAACCTCGAGAATATGCATAACAAGGTATGCAAAATGGCCTTAGGGGTTCACTCTAAAGCAAGAAACCATGCTGTGAAGGGAGAACTCGGACGTTTTCTTCTTCATCTTATTGTTTACACTAGAATTTTTAAGTACTTCTTATGGTTACTTACCTTACAAAATGACCCAATTTTAAATAGCGCCCTAGCGATAAACATCCATTTAAATAATGTAGGTAAGTATTCATGGTTTACTACTGTAACACACCTATTACACTTTACCAAATTAAGTGATTATACTCCAAATCTGTCACATCTTGACTACAGGACATGTCCTTACCTGGTTAGAATGTTTAAAAGAAATTTGTTTAAAGAATACCAGGAATATTGGTCGAAAAGACTGAACAAGGATAAATTCGACTCCTCAATTGAAAATAAATTAAGCCTGTACCGTGAAGTGAAAAACGAAGTCAGATTTGAATATTATCTTGATTTAATAAAGAACGCTAAGACAAGTCAGAGTGGCAGTAACCAAAATGCGAATTTCTTCCACTTTCTACCTATTGAATCTGGGCGCTACAAGAAGATACCCAGAGTTGAGAGGCTTTGCCCTTAATAAGGTTTTTTAGATTACTTAATTTTATTCTTATGTTCTCTTGATACAGTCTATGTCAGGGATAGAAGTCGATGCTGAAATCAACGGTTTGTTTAATGAGATAAAGTTGAAAAGCACACACAAGTATGCATTTTTTAAAATTGAAGGAAAGAAGAAAATTATTGTTGACGTGTGTGGTGATCCATGCAAAACAGAAGCAAAAGAAGAAGATAAAGCACAGTTTGATGAAATGAAGGCGAAACTCAGCAAGGAGCCACGATATATTTTGTATGATTTTGGATTTATGATGAAGAGTGGCCGGATGGTTAATAAGTTGGCATTCATCTTTTGGTGAGTGAGGTTGTCTCTGCATTTTTAATTAGTGACCGGGCATAAAATTTTCCTTTAGTCTCAAGACATTTTAGGCTGGATTTTACTTGTTCAACAGTCAGAGTTGTAAGAACATTTTATTTTCAAAATAAGTTATTAACCCAGTGAAAATCAAAACTCTGAGTGGTAAGGGGAGTTATAAGTGCAACAGAATACTTCGTCGCTCCCTTTCGCTCGCTTCGCCAGCGTCCCTCGCGCCTTCGGCGAAAACGCAGTCGACTTATGGCAAGTCTACAGAATTGGTTGTCTGCGTGGCAGAAAGGCGCGCGAAGAGGAGTATAAGGAACGCCTGCAAGGACGCTATGGTCTTTTCCATTTTCACATCTACCAGAGAGATGTAAAAATAATGAATACCTTAACCAGCAGTAACACATGGTTAGACGTTCACAGTTGCGTCATTTTTGCATACATAATAAGTAGGCGGGATGGTGACAATAATAGCGCTCTTGCAGGCGCTCCCCTCCTCCCACCCTCCCTAAAATTCCCGTGCCCTTCCCCTTTCGAATACCTGACACGTAGGCTGCAGAACTGGAGTCAGAATAACCAGAACATTTCTATTTCCTTCTGACTCTGCTTACGAATCCATCGCTTACGACCCTGTGAAAACTAGATTGTTGGAGGATAAAAACCGGAGAACCGGAAAAAAAACTTCTCCGTGCAAGGTAGAGAACCAACGACAAAACCAACCAACATACGATAGAGTCGACGCCGGGATTTAAACCTGGACCACACTGGTGAGAGGTGAGTGCTCTAACCACTGCTCTCACCACGGTGCCACCCTTGCTCCCTGAATTGATGTATGCATTCGTCAAGAGATCAGGGAGCTTTAGAAAAGACGACGGCGACGGCAACGAGAGCGGCAAAAAAACAATAGGTTTGATTAGCAAAACAACAACTTTGCACATGTATCACACGTTTTTGTACATTTCTTTGCCGTTACTGCACGATTACGACGTGAAAATGCTTAATTTCACGATTTATGGAGAACGTAAACAAGCGACGACGAATTTTCCTTTCTCTTTCTAAGCTTGAGTCCGGTCGCCAAGAAATCAACTCCAGTGAAATTCGCCCACATTTGACATTTTCAGTGAATTGGAATAAACGCGAATTCATTTTAAAAGTGACTTTTTCGCTGCCGTAGCCGTCGTCGATGCTAAAGTTCCCTATTATTAAATCAAAAAGGTGTTGGGTACACCTCTTAAGCTTAAGTTTGTGTGATGAAGTACACTCTTATTGCCTGGTTCTCATTTCTACTTAGGGACTGTTTATATGAGGTGAGCCAGCCTAGTTAGCTAGAGTGGCCTGCTCATGCCTTGTTTTCTTATAAAACTGTTGTTGTTTTTATATGAGAAGGCCGGCTGGCACGCTTCTTGAGATCTTCCTTCAAGCAACCACGATCTCGGCAAACGGGGCAGCCGGCCTTCTCATACAACACAGCAACAATTTTATAAGGAAACAAGGCATGAGCCGAGCCAGCCCGTTTCATCTTATTTCCCTTTTTCTCTTTAGGTGTCCCGACGATACAAAGATTGGAGACAAAATGATATACGCATCTTCGAAAGACACCATCAAAAAGTCCTTCACTGGTTTATCACTGGAATTCCAAGCAAACGATATGGGTGATATGGATTACGCATCTTTTAGCGAGGAAGTGGAAAAAAAAGCTTAATAGATAGTTTGAGGCCCAGCCGTAACACTCAGAGTGACTCCATCAGTGCAAAACTCTTTGTTTAACTAGCAGCATATTTTTATGTTACTTTTCTTTTTAATGAACTATTGTTTTTCTTGTATTTATACAACATTCACACTGTAACTAATGTCGTAACTTGGCATTCGTGAAAAAAAAAATCAGTAAACAGTGGTTTTCTTCCTGCCAAACACTATTTTTTATAAGAACGCCCATT